>NC_091286.1:601393838-601603838 GCF_032444005.1 Ranitomeya imitator | reverse complement strand
AAAATGCCAATATACCGTAAATCTCCGGTCCTTGAAAAAATGCATGCAGCACACAGATGGCATCTGTGTACAGTCCCTGTGCTGACGTGATTAACATGGCAAAGGATATAAGAAGCTTTGTAATTTATCTGTATGTAAAAAAGAAACTGAGGCGCCGCCCCAAACGGCCGCTGAGGCGCCGCCCCAAACGGCCGCTGAGGCGCCGCCCCAAACGGCCGCTGAGGCGCCGCCCCAAACGGCCGCTGAGGCGCATACCATTTTTTTTCTTTCCTGGAAAAACACAATGTCTGAATAAGGCCTAATGTATTACAAAAGAGAATAGCCTTTTAACGTATGCGATAGGGGATAACTTAATGGTTTGCTGAGAATTTCCCCAGCTATACCCAGCACTTGGCTCTGCAGAATCCTGTCTTAAACCAGCGAGAGTGCGCATGGGCGCCTTCCACTCCATTCACTGTCAGTGGGATTGCCGGAAATCGATGAACCCAGGGCTCGGCTGTTTTTGGCCTTGACATCCAGTGTTACTCGCTTGTCGCCACTCTGCTGTCACTTTTGCTTAGTTTTGGGTACTGAGCCATAGTGAGGAGGAAGGTCCTGGCAGGATAGTATCACAATGTCTCTTATAAAGTCTAGAGAAATCAATAGTTTAAGGGCTGAAAGTAAAGGTGGTTTTGTTGTTTGACTGAGGGTTAATTGCTCCTATTCCCCTGTTCTATTCACCTGTTCTTTCAGATTGGTGACGTGCTAAACGTCAGTGATGGTTCTTCTAACCCCTCACACAAGCACCTGCGAATAGTATTCTGTGGAAAGACGTGACTTGTTTATCACTTTGGTCTGTGGAGATAATTTTCCTGTCTCTTCCTGTAAATATCCGTATACAGATTAGACACGAGCGCTTAATATGTTTATTAGCAGCTGGCGGAGATTCCCGTCTGCACGCTTCCTCCCGGTTTGTAGCTTCCATGGTATACAGTAAGTTGGGGCGTGATGTCTGTGGTTGGGTTCTGCTCGCTCCATGCCCAGCCTCTAGATCGCGCCAATTTCCAGTGTCGTGAACCACCTCACTCTCCCTTGTATTATCGCTGCTCCTCATGTTTCATGAGGATCTTCTTGGTGCTTTTGTCTCTTGGCCAGAGCGGTGTATTGTCATATTCCACGCCCGGCTCGTCTCATCCCAGGCCTTCCAGCCAACTGGCGCTGCATTCCCTTGTTTTTTGGACACACTTTCTTCCCAGAAAATAATCTAATCTCACAACTATGTTTGACATCTGGCTTTCGCTAAATCCATAATTAGGAGTACGGGTGTGAACGTCTCCATGGGATTTTCTTTCCACATCTCTGAAAACACTTCACTTTCTGATTGACTTGTATAAATTAGTTTTACTTGATGTTTTACTGCATAGGAGGTGGTGAATTTTTTTTTACACTTTTAGTTTTCAAGGAGCCTTGGTAGCATGATAGACATTATAATAGAGAGGTTGACTGTACAAAAACACCATCTGGTCCAGGGTTTTTCCCAAACTCCAGTCCTCATAGCCTCCTCAGATCGTGTTTTTTTTTTTTTTAAGGATCTCTTTAGTTTTGCACAGGTGGCAAACTTGTGGCAAATATCTGATTCCTTAAGAATTCCATCACCTGTGTAATACTAAGGAAATCTTGAAAGCCTGATCTGTTGGGGGCCCAAGGACCGGAATTTTGGAAACACGGATCTAGTTCATGAAGCGTGCACAGAGATGTTCATCAGCATCTCGTAATGATGATTGTGACGTTATGGGGAGGGGCGATATCCAATTACGCATTTGAAAGGGAAATTTGAACAAGCTACTACTGCTTATACAGGTCCTTCTCAAAAAATTAGCATATAGTGTTAAATTTCATTATTTACCATAATGTAATGATTACAATTAAACTTTCATATATTATAGATTCATTATCCACCAACTGAAATTTGTCAGGTCTTTTATTGTTTTAATACTGATGATTTTGGCATACAACTCCTGATAACCCAAAAAACCTGTCTCAATAAATTAGCATATTTCACCCATCCAATCAAATAAAAGTGTTTTTTAACAACAAACAAAAAAACCATCAAATAGTAATGTTCAGTTATGCACTCAATACTTGGTCGGGAATCCTTTGGCAGAAATGACTGCTTCAATGCGGCGTGGCATGGAGGCAATCAGCCTGTGACACTGCTGAGATGTTATGGAGGCCCAGGATGCTTCAATAGCGGCCTTAAGCTCATCCAGAGTGTTGGGTCTTGCGTCTCTCAACTTTCTCTTCACAATATCCCACAGATTCTCTATGGGGTTCAGGTCAGGAGAGTTGGCAGGCCAATTGAGCACAGTAATACCATGGTCAGTAAACCATTTACCAGTGGTTTTGGCACTGTGAGCAGGTGCCAGGTCGTGCTGAAAAATGAAATCTTCATCTCCATAAAGCATTTCAGCCGATGGAAGCATGAAGTGCTCCAAAATCTCCTGATAGCTAGCTGCATTGACCCTGCCCTTGATGAAACACAGTGGACCAACACCAGCAGCTGACATGGCACCCCACACCATCACTGACTGTGGGTACTTGACACTGGACTTCAGGCATTTTGGCATTTCCTTCTCCCCAGTCTTCCTCCAGACTATGGCACCTTGATTTCCGAATGACATGCAAAATTTGCTTTCATCAGAAAAAAGTACTTGGGACCACTTAGCAACAGTCCAGTGCTGCTTCTCTGTAGCCCAGGTCAGGCGCCTCTGCCGCTGTTTATGGTTCAAAAGTGGCTTTACCTGGGGAATGCGGCACCTGTAGCCCATTTCCTGCACACGCCTGTGCACGGTGGCTCTGGATGTTTCCACTTCTCCACAATCTTCCTCAGGGTCCGGTCTCCTCTTCTCGTTGTACAGCGTTTTCTGCCACATTGTTTCCTTCCAACAGACTTACCATTGAGGTGCCTTGATACAGCACTCTGGGAACAGCCTATTTGTTGAGAAATTTCTTTCTGGGTCTTACCCTCTTGCTTGAGGGTGTCAATGATGGCCTTCTTGACATCTGTCAGGTCGCTAGTCTTACCCATGATGGGGGTTTTGAGTAATGAACCAGGCAGGGAGTTTATAAAAGCCTCAGGTATCTTTTGCATGTGTTTAGAGTTAATTAGTTGATTCAGAAGATTAGGGTAATAGGTCGTTTAGAGAACCTTTTCTTGATATGCTAATTTATTGAGACAGGTTTTTTGGGTTATCAGGAGTTGTATGCCAAAATCATCAGTATTAAAACAATAAAAGACCTGACAAATTTCAGTTGGTGGATAATGAATCTATAATATATGAAAGTTTAATTGTAATCATTACATTATGGTAAATAATGAAATTTAACACTATATGCTAATTTTTTGAGAAGGACCTGTATACCTGTGTAGGGTGCACAGGCGTATGTCTCAGACTTCAGATGGGTAGCCCTATCGTAGGACCTAAACAACATCCATAGATGGATTAGAGAATGGGTTTCTCGACCGACTCATATTGGACCTGCTGATCTCTTCAAGTCTGTCTGGTGGCACCCTTGTCGAAATCTGCTGTTACTGGACATATCTGGAGCAGGATACTCCACCAGCTAGGTCAGAAATTGTCTCTGAAAGCTGTCCTAAGAAGATTGTCCCTCTATGGTGTCCATATGCCCTAATGGGTCATATGATATATCTTCTCCAGTCTATTAACCTAAATTAGCGCAACTCAACTGGAAATAAAGTGGCAGAAAATTATTTTTATTGACCGTGAAAAACTTGTGATGTCTGGTGAAGGTGGTTTCTCACCTGAGCATACAAGGATCGAGCATGTCAAAATCCATCATGCTTGATCATTGCCTCCTCCAACATTTGTCATTCTGGGAAAGCCAGGTCACATCAATACACATAAGGTGATTGGCCAACATTAACCCCTTAACGTCCAATGACTGATTTATCCGTCATTGGATGCCTTCCCCTGTTTGGTGCGGGCTTATCACCGGAGCCCGCACCTTTTCCGGCACATGACCGCTGATCTGATCAGCTGTCATGTGCCCCTAACAGCCGTGTTTGATCGTGATCTACCCGCAACTCTTGACATGTTAAGTGCCGCTGTCAAACTCTGCACGCACAGGAAGCGCATCAATGCACGTGTCACATGACCGCGGGTCGCCGAAGGGTTGGCTTATCGGATTATGGCAGCTTCTAGTCTCCCATAGAGACTATTGAAGCCTGCCAAAATTTGATTTTTTTTTGAAATACCGTATATAAAAAAGCAAAAATCAAATATACACATATTTGCATTCAGAATCGTCCGGTCTATCAGTATATAAAAATAATTAATCCAATCGCGAAACAGCGTAGCGAGAAAAAATTGAAGCTCCAGAATTACGTTTTTTGGTTGCTGCAACATTGCAATAAAATGCAATAATTGGCAATTAAAAAATCGTATACACACCAAAATGTTACCATTTAATAACATGAGATCGGTACGCAAAAAAAAATAAGCCCTCACCCAGATCCCGAAAAATGGAGCTGCTACAGGTTTCGGAATATGGCAATTTTCTTTTTTCTTTAATACAAACTTTGGATTTTTTCATCACAGAATCATACTGGAAGGTCAGTTTTAGCCTTTAGTGAACATGGTAAAAAATAAAATTGGTTAATTGCACTTTTTTTTTTGGCAATTTCTCCGCATTTGGATTTTTGTTCCCATTTTCCAGTACACGATATGGTAAAATAAAACAAACAAAGAAATCAATGGCCCCATTCAACAGTACAACTCATCCCGCAAAAAAACAAACCCTCACACGGCCATATTGATGGAAAAATAGTTATGGCCGTGGGAAGAAAAGGAGCAAAAAAATGGAAACGCAAAAACTGAAATACTCCTGGTGCTTAAGGGGTTAATCTAACGTGTATGGCCTGATTTGTGGGTCACATGCACATAAGATGGCTGTTGGCTGACCGATCATCTAGCTCCGTGTTCCCCAACTCCGGTCCTCAAGAGCCACCAACAGGTCTTGTTTTCAGGATTTCCTTAGTATTGCCCAGGTGATTGAGTGCTTGCCTGTCCGCGTGATGCAATTATCACCTGGGCAATACTAAGGGAATCCTGAAAACGAGACCTGCTGGTGGAGTTACGGAACACTGTATTCTAGCTGATGACAATCTCTCTAATTTCCCCCTACACAGGATTCTGAGAAAGCCGCTGCCAGAGCCTTCCGGCAGCAGCTCATCTTCCTGCCAAACAAAAGGTTTGGACGTTGAAGTTTTACCTACCACACTCTTCCCTCTTGACGTTACCTCTTGGGGGGAGTCGGGAGACCCCCATGCATATTAAACTGTTGGCTAAACCTGTAGATATTGGCGGCTTCTGGTGACTTGGCTATGTGGCACATGTTTGGTTTTAGGTGTCTCAAAACATGTTGCAAATACTTGCATCTTTGTAGGAAAAACGCTGTGTAAAATTTGTGCAATTCTTTTTTTTTTTTTAATACTGGTTTCCACATGTTTTTTTCCCCCCGTTCATTTTGAATGGCTTAAAGATTTGACATGCTGCAGATTGAAAAATGCACTGCAGCTCTAAATGTGCAAGGGAAAAAAATCCCATCCGGTGCCCGTGATTGTAGAAATCTTAATGGTTTTGAAAATAACTAAGCATGTGAACAAGCCCTAAAGTTCCAACTGTCCTCTAACATGTTAATAGACCTGGGCAAGAACCTTGTGTCACACAGATTTTGTGTAGGCATAGGGGATAATGGGCGACTGCTAACAATCTTCCCTATCGTTCTGTGGGGTGATAGAACTTGAGATCCTGGTGGTCTTTATGTTCCTGGGGGACCTTCTTTGGGTTGTGGCCTGCCAGGTGCACTCAGTTCTGCTCATGATCTCCATTTTACAAGAATGATGGGTTTTAAAAATAACCTCCTAAGAACTGGTGGTATTCGGAGATCTTCAGCATGAGGCTGCGTATTCGCACACTTGAGGGGTAATTAACTTTAGAGGACTGACCTCTACCCCTCCATTTGTTTATTTCTAAAGATGGCTGCATACATCCCAGCTCCAGCATTTTCCTCCTCCATCTGTTCGTACTTACTGTTGGATGTCATGAGGTCTGAGGAGTCAAATAAGATAATTAGCACCTACCGTGATTGCAACTCCTGAACTATTCACTTATTATGGGATGTTACACCGCTGAAACGGGAGATATAATGCAGCTGTACAAAAAAAAAAAGAAAATGTTTGCTTAAAATTGTTTCACTGAAATCTTTTAATTACCGTAGACTTTCCAGACTAAATAACTGCGATCAGTCATATGTCTGTAAATAATCTCTGCAGACTTTTAATTAGGATATTTATATGATGACCCCATACATTTCTACAAATGTTTGCTCACTCCCACGAAATGATTAGAAATTGCACCATAATTATAATGTATGATATTTGGCGTTGCCGCTCATTTGTAATGTTCTTCATCCTTCAGCAGAGCCATGAACGATCAGCACAGACACTTTTTGACTAAAAAAAAAAATGGAAAAAGTTTCTTTGGAGTTGCTGCTTATTTTCTCTAGAATTTGTCACTTCTGTCATTTCACCCCTTTAGCACTTGGGGTGCCCATTTATCTTGTTGTGGAGCCAATTACTTGCCCATTAATGTAAATTTATGGGGGCATCCCTATCTTTTGGAGTATATTTGTAGTCTCAGGTATTCTTAAGGGAACCGGTCATAAGATTTTCCCTTGCTTTTCGGCTGCCCGATGTTGTTCTCCCTAAAAAAGATATTTTCTAAGAGCGTTGATTCAACTCCCCAGCTCTGGATACCTAATGAAAATCCCCCCCTTATACTTCTCCCACACTATGCAGGTAAGTGCCGGGCGGTCTAATGGCTGTGCCTGGACCACATCTTTATCTGCTGTAGAATAGAACTCTTTTGCCTTTAATTGATGTTTAAGAACACCCCTCCATCAGCCGCGCCGAGTTGTATCACGCTCTTTATTCTTGTCCATACATTCTCCCTCCACCGTCCGCTCCTTCCCCCTCCGCCTTCCGCTCCTTCCCCCTCCGCCTTCCGCTCCTTCCCCCCCCTCCGCTCCTTCCCCCCCCTCCGCTCCTTCCCCCCCTCCGCTCCTTCCCCCCCTCCGCTCCTTCCCCCCCTCCGCTCCTTCCCCCCTCCGCTCCTTCCCCCCTCCGCTCCTTCCCCCCTCCGCTCCTTCCCCCCCCTCCGCTCCTTCCCCCCCTCCGCTCCTTCCCCCCCCGCTCCTTCCCCCCCCCCCGCTCCTTCCCCCCCTCCGCTCCTTCCCCCCCTCCGCTCCTTCCCCCCCCTCCGCTCCTTCCCCCCCCTCCGCTCCTCCCCCCCTCCGCTCCTCCCCCCCTCCGCTGCTTTCCCCCCCCCTCCGCTCCTTCCCCCCCTCCGCTCCTTCCCCCCCCTCCGCTCCTTCCCCCCCCCTCCGCTCCTTCCCCCCCCCTCCGCTCCTTCCCCCCCCTCCGCTCCTCACCCCCCCTCCGCTCCTTCCCCCCCCTCCGCTCCTTCCCCCCCTCCGCTCCTTCCCCCCCTCCGCTCCTTCCCCCCTCCGCTCCTTCCCCCCTCCGCTCCTTCCCCCCTCCGCTCCTTCCCCCCTCCGCTCCTTCCCCCCTCCGCTCCTTCCCATACTCCGCTCCTTCCCCCCTCCGCTCCTTCCCCCCCCTCCGCTCCTTCCCCCCCCTCCGCTCCTTCCCCCCCCGCTCCTTCCCCCCCCTCCGCTCCTTCCCCCCCTCTGCTCCTTCCCCCCCCTCCGCTCCTCCCCCCCCCTCCGCTCCTCCCCACCTCCGCTCCTCCCCCCCCTCCGCTCCTCCCCCCCCCTCTCTGCTCCTTCCCCACCTCCGCTCCCCCCCCCCCCTCCGCTCCTCCCCCCCCCCCCCTCTCTGCTCCTTCCCCCCTCCGCCATCCGCTCTTTCCCCCCTCCGCCATCCGCTCTTTCATCGTCAGCCCCTTCTCTCTGTTCCTAAGGCTAGGTTCACATTGCGTTAATGGGTTAACGCTAACGGACTGCGTTGCACAGCGATGATGTCGCAATTAACGCCGTGCAACGGGTCCGTTAGCGCACCCATTGACAGCAATGTGATTTCTGCCTGTAGCGCATCGCTAGTGCATGCCATTTTCGGCACGCGCTAGCGATGTGCCGTTCTTTTGTGACGCAAGCAGCGTCCGAGGTGCGTACCTCGCTAGCGCAGATCGGGGATCTGCGCTAGCGGGGACGGCGAACGAGGCCCCAAAATAAACATTCCGTTAGCGCAATCCGCTAGCGCTATGCGCTTAACGGATTGCCCTAACGCAATGTGAACCTAGCCTAGCTAAAAGGCATTGGCAAAAGGCAAAACATTTAACATTTCCGGTCAACAAAATGAATCACTTAACCCGGCTAGTGATTGCTGATTGGTTGTAATTCTTGAAGGCCGCACAAACAAAGGAAGTTTGGGTAGTTGTGTCTACTTCATTTCCAGCTGAGCAACTTGAATAGTTTGGTTTCAAATAGAAATGTATCTGCCAAATTCAGGAGTCCCTGTCATTACCATGACCTTGAATCAGTCTCGGGTCACCTTGCAGCTGTTGTCTGGCATGTGCAGAACAGTTTGTGGTTTTTCTTTATCAGGCGATATGGACAGGTGTTCACTAGGAGTAGTTCCAATTGGCACCAAAATCCTGGGAAAATGTAGGCACCACTTAATTGGCTGTTTCGGTGGCATACTTCACAATGCTTAGGAAACTAGTATGGGCGGCTGAACAATCCAGATTTATAGATCTATTCCTTAAGTAGCCAGACGGTTCTAAATTCTTAAATACAAGTTGTTGGTGTTTTTTTTTTCTTTCTGTAGGATGGTTGGGACTAAACCAAAAAAAACTATTGGAACGGAGCATATAAACTATTATCGACCAAAAAAGAACCAAAAAATGCCCCTAAAATATAACTACTTATTATAAAAATGACCTAAAAAAGGGTCAGGAGACAATGGTTAATCTTAACAATATAACTTAACACTAAAAAGGATAGAGGTATATAAAGTGAGGGGGTGCTCTCTCCCTTCCTCACCCTACCTTACCGCGGAGGTTGGCACCCTAAATTCGACATGGCGCCCCCGACGGCTCTCCCTTGAGACCCTAAGGGGGACTAACAAAGAAACACCATCACCAACACAAGTATAATTAAAGTGCTAATGTGCTTTTAAAAGTGCTATATAACACCTGCATAGGTATATACCAATATTTTCATATACCAATTTTCCAAGTTGTTCTAGAGCAACGGTCATGCATGCACTCTGCTGCTTCATGCAATTGAGTCGCCCACCAGGGCAGTGGGGATACTCTGTACCAGGTCCTGTCGCAATTAAGGGGTGGTCACGGTGGCAGCGACCCGGTCCGTGGCCCTGGGCACCCAAGTAAAAGGGACGGTCTTTAAAGGGGTTGTGGAAATAATGAAAGTTCGTGACGCCACCTGTGGTTCTCGGTCAGAGGTGACCGATGCTGCTTAAGGGGGTCCTCTGGGGGCGATGGTGCTGTAGCAAAGATGGTGTCGCTTCCCACAGGTGAAGCCGGGTCCCCAGGGCTCCTGGTGTGTTTGACAGTGATGGTGAATGCCGGCAAATAAATGGAGGACACGGGGTTGCAGTCTTTACCTGGTTTACTGATGTAGTACAGCCTCAGTCCAGGATATCAGTAACAGGTGTCTTCAGGCTGCCTGGACTACATCGACAAGAGGAAATCCCTTTGCCAGGACAGATTGGGAGCCTTCCACTTTGCGCTTTTAGTCCCTTGCTGCCTGTGGGGTCCTGACAAGGTCCTCAGTTACTCTCTGTCCTGGGACAGTCCCTGCATGGTAGGCAGCTTGAGCTGTTTCTTGGGGTCTCTGTACACGGTGACTCCAGGCTTTAATTGTTGCTGTACCTCAGATATTATGTGGGCAAGTCGCTTTTACTTTCCTGCCCTCCGGTTCTGCCGTGGGACCTGTAGTTCCTCACGACCTCAGGCTCCCGGTACCCGGTTCCTGCTCTCTAGCTTAGAGGGGCCCAATCGCAGCCCTCCTCTAGCTCTTAAATTCCTCTGTGCTCCTTCACTGTCTGCTACCAACTCTTCCAGACCAGGATGTATATAGGGAAGTTCCCATTAAACTGGCTTTAGAGCTCCCCCTTCTGGCCTGGAGTCAGAAAGTGTTGCATGTCATATTACCTGCCAAAGGGATCCCTCCTGTTTCCAGGCATGGCATAACCCTCCCCGAGAGGAAGGCAGCACCGCTGTGGTACCCGAACTCCTGGGGTACCACACAATGTCTATAGCACTGATTGAGTGGGGCCAGCACTGTACAGCAATGGTGGCCACAGCTGTGTCCAGAAAATCTGAATTGAAACTAGTTTGACATCTCTGGGCTGTGCAGGCTTCTTTTGGTGAAATAAGAATCAAGATCACGGTCAACCACAGAAGATGACATTCAGCTCTATCGGACCCCTAAACATCAACCAAAACCACTGCCATCAATAATAAATCCCCGCTAAGCCGGTGCCAGGGGGCGGTGAGTGGTAGCTCTGGATCAACATGTTAGGGCATGTTAGGTTAGGCTATGGGTTGAACTAGATGGACTTATAGTCTTCCTTCGACCTTAATAACTATGTAACTATGTAGCTGGAGGAAAGTGGTCCTCCGATGAGTGACGTGACCTCATTGTGGTATCTGTTTGCTGGCTGACTATTGGAGTACTTTCTCATTCCCTGGGACTGATAGCTAGTCAGCGTGGATATGTCAGTATATAATCTACCACTGTTGGGTGGTTGGTATAGGAGCTGTTACTATTAAGGGGATTGAGTACCGTAGCCTTATATCAGGTATTCCTTAAATAGTTAATTCTGCTGGTTTCTAAAAACTTGAATTGTAGCTGTTGGATTTTTTATGTAGGGTGGCTACCCCTTGAATCCCCAGCAATCCAGTGGTCCCTGCTGATCCCGTCCATCATCCACAGGACTGCTGCAGCGGATTACAGTCCTATTCCGTATATTTAAACATAATGAAGAGGTAAGCTATAGACTGGACCACGGTGAGTCATTGGACGTGGTATATCTCGATTTTTCCAAAGCGTTTGATACCGTGCCGCACAAGAGGTTGGTACACAAAATGAGAATGCTTGGTCTGGGGGAACATGTGTGTAAATGGGTTAGTAACTGGCTTAGTGATAGAAAGCAGAGGGTGGTTATAAATGGTATAGTCTCTAACTGGGTCGCTGTGACCAGTGGGGTACCGCAGGGGTCAGTATTGGGACCTGTTCTCTTCAACATATTCATTAATGATCTGGTAGAAGGTTTACACAGTAAAATATCGATATTTGCAGATGATACAAAACTATGTAAAGCAGTTAATACAAGAGAAGATAGTATTCTGCTACAGATGGATCTGGATAAGTTGGAAACTTGGGCTGAAAGGTGGCAGATGAGGTTTAACAATGATAAATGTAAGGTTATACACATGGGAAGAGGGAATCAATATCACCATTACACACTGAACGGGAAACCACTGGGTAAATCTGACAGGGAGAAGGACTTGGGGATCCTAGTTAATGATAAACTTACCTGGAGCAGCCAGTGCCAGGCAGCAGCTGCCAAGGCAAACAGGATCATGGGGTGCATTAAAAGAGGTCTGGATACACATGATGAGAGCATTATACTGCCTCTGTACAAATCCCTAGTTAGACCGCACATGGAGTACTGTGTCCAGTTTTGGGCACCGGTGCTCAGGAAGGATATAATGGAACTAGAGAGAGTACAAAGGAGGGCAACAAAATTAATAAAGGGGATGGGAGAACTACAATACCCAGATAGATTAGCGAAATTAGGATTATTTAGTCTAGAAAAAAGACGACTGAGGGGCGATCTAATAACCATGTATAAGTATATAAGGGGACAATACAAATATCTCGCTGAGGATCTGTTTATACCAAGGAAGGTGACGGGCACAAGGGGGCATTCTTTGCGTCTGGAGGAGAGAAGGTTTTTCCACCAACATAGAAGAGGATTCTTTACTGTTAGGGCAGTGAGAATCTGGAATTGCTTGCCTGAGGAGGTGGTGATGGCGAACTCAGTCGAGGGGTTCAAGAGAGGCCTGGATGTCTTCCTGGAGCAGAACAATATTGTATCATACAATTATTAGGTTCTGTAGAAGGACGTAGATCTGGGTATTTATTATGATGGAATATAGGCTGAACTGGATGGACAAATGTCTTTTTTCGGCCTTACTAACTATGTTACTATGTTACTATAATTGAGTAGCCACGTAACAACAAGATGTAATAAGAATATAATAATCTTTATTTTTATATAGCGCTAACATAATCCGCAGCGCTTTACACTTTGCATATATTATCATCGCTGTCTCTGCTGGGGCTCACAATCTAAATAAACTAAAAGATTAAAGCCCCCTCTGTTCTTGAGAGCAGGGTGGATTTTTAATAAGCATATTGCAAAGTTTGCCTTTTTGTTTTTTCCTTACACACTTGCAATTTTCCCCATTTTTATAAAATGAGACCAACCTGCTACTAGAGGATTGTGCCTCACCATGGCAGGACTTCTGAGGACCACCAGAACAGGGAATTGTTTGCAGGGGAAGTAATGGCTATTTCTTTGTTTTCTGGTATTAACTACTGTTTCGCAACACTCGGGTAAATCCTGTAAAAATGTAATGGTGGAATATTTATAAAAAGAGGGACGCTACACTTTTGTGAGGATATTCCCACAATTGAGTATTCACAACTCGCTCTCGGTAATGTATATTTTATGAGGTCAGGAGGTCCAAGAACCTTTTAAATACGTCCGTGCACTATTTCCAGGTCGCTATGGTTGGGTAGAGAAAAGTGACTTGATTGACGAATGGAGTTGATGGGACCCCAAGAGAAGTGACATTTTGCCATGAAGTCCTTGCCTTTGACTGCTGACTTTGCTGTTAGCCTACGCCTTAATTGATGTGTAGAAAGCACTGTGCTGTTGAGCAGCTCAGAAACGCTGATCCTGCCCAATTATATGGATCGCTGTGTGATGGACAATCCCTCCTAACGCCATAGGACACCATAGGTGGAACTAAACGCATTAGCTCACTGGGGGGTTTACATGGAATCCCAATAATGAAAAAGGTTAACGTTTAACCTTTTTCAGTAAATCTAATTTCCACGGCTCCAGAGAATTTTCAGGCATGATGAATTCTGGAAAGACTGAATAGTAGCGTACCGTCTAACCAGGACAATGCAATGAGTGATACTGTAATGCCGAATAATATAACTCGTGTGTGAAATATCGTACATTCATAAGTATGGCAAACCTTTCGGACACAATTATTCGATCAGACTACCTGTATAGCAGTCTGAAAGCTGCAACATGTACGTTACATATGATGTGGCTAACCAATAATATGGCATCCATTTATAACTGGAAATAATGAGGGTGTGTAATGATCACTGATTTACTTAGAAGAGAACTATGCTTTCAACAAACTTCAGAAATCGATAGTTTCGGCGAATATAATAAACTTTGTAAGGAATCTTAAGTTAGAAATCACAGCGTAAAAGAAAGTTCTGCTTCCGCACCGCCCCGATAATCTGACCCCAATGTGCACAACAGCAAAAACCACATTCAAAGGGCGTATATGGCTGATAATTTCCTTTTCATTACCAACGGGGTGCTGCATCCAACAAAAGCATACAGAGTTCATAAAGGAAAAACGAGGAAAAAGATTGGAGCGCACTTACCCAGGTAAAATAGTCACCACTTTATTAGGACTTTGTACAAAAAGCAGGGAAGGGAGTGGATAAAGATCGGACGACGGCCGTTTCATGCAGAGTGGCACTTCAACGGGTCCTACCCGTTGAAGTGCCACTCTGCACGAAACGGCCGTCGTCCGATCTTTTTTACCTGGGTAAGTGCGCTCCAATCTTTTTCCTCGTTTTTCATCTTAAGTTAGAGACAGGAAAATAAATGTCCTCTATTAACTCTAGTGGGGCGGGAGGGGATCGCAACTCTTTCTTGATCAAGATGAGATGGATGGTAGGACAGTGAAGAGTCCAGTTACACTTTATTTTGTACTCCTAGAGGGGGGTACGAAGAGCACAATGAGAAAACAAGCAGGGGGAGATGCGAAGATTGTGCTGAGCTTTCTAACAAGTCTTTTACCTCATCCCGAAATCTGGATTCACATTTACATTACTCATTTACATTACTCAATACTGCTATTTTCATAGGCTCCATGCTGTTGTATGCTAACTAAAGAATGATGAGCAGGAATCTGTCCTTTGTACTGTGGTAGCCATAGCAGCTAGTGTACTACTGTACGGTAGACATCCTACTGTATGGTAGACATCCTAGACAGCTACTGGATGGTAGACATCCATCAGCGTCAGTTGCAAATTAAGAGCTTTATCCTGGTTTCTCACTCCTTTGCAGGCTGCAAGTCATATAATGGCAAGAAAGTGTTATTCCTCTTACATATATAGGGTAGCGTGTTATGAAAAGTTTCTTGAAAGTGCAATGCAAGGAACCATGCACCTAGAAATGACTGATTTAATGATGTTGTTGATCAGTTCCATTTTTGGAAAATACCCTGATGAAGCCACGTCTCAAGAGTCGAGGTGAATGAGGCTTAGTAATATTTTGTCCTATTGTAGACAAGGCAGTAGACAGGCTTCTGCTGCAGTGAGTTGTCTTATGGCCACATCAGGACATTAATTTTAATTTTATTGCACAAAGTAATCATTTGATACAATAGATAAACAGAACTTAATATTTGGTACCGAAACTTTTTGCAATTGCCGAGGTCAGACCTTTCCTGTAGTTCTTGACCAAGTTTGCTCACGCTGCAGCAGGGATTTTGGCCCCCTCCTCCGTACAGAACCTATCCATATCTTTTTGTGACTGTCGTTGGGCAACAATGAGTTTCATCTCCTGCCAAAGATTTTCTATTGGGTTCAGGTATGGAGACTGGCTAGGCTACTCCAGGACCTTGAAATGCTTCTTATGGATCCATTCCTTAGTTGCCCTAGCTGTGGTTTTCTGGTCATTGTCATGCCACAATGCATCTTCAATGCTCTTACTGAGGGAAGGAGGTTGTTGGCTAAAATCTTGCTATACATGACCTCATCCATCCTGTCACCTTTGCAGAAAAGCACCCCCAAAGTATGATGTTAACCCCCACCATGCTTCACAGTTGGGACTGTGTTCTTTTGGTTGTACTCGTCCTTCTTCTTCCTCCAAACACGGAAGGTGGTGTTGATACCAAAAAGTTTTATTTTAATCTTATCTGACCACATGCCTCTTCTGGATCATCCACATGGTCATTGGCGAACATCAAAGGGGCATATGGACATATACTGGTGTGAGCAGGGGGATCCTGCGTGCTCTGCAGGATTTTAATCTGACTGCGTAGTGTTACAGTAATGTTTGAGACACTGGTCCCAGCTCTCTTCAGGTCATTGACCAGGTCCTCCCGTGTAGTTTTGGGCTGATTCCTGACCTTCCTCAGAATCATACTTACCCACAAGGCGAGATCTTGCATGGAGCCCCAGACCAAGGAAGATTGACAGTCATCTTTTTATGTTTTTTTTTTTCTAACAATTGTGTCACCAGTAGTTGCCTTCTCACCAAACTGCTTGCCTATTGTCCTGTAGCCCATCCCAGCCTTGTGCAGGTCTAAAATTTTGTCCCTGGTATCTTTAGACAGCTCTTTGGAATTGGCCATGGTGGAGAGGTTGGGGTGTGATTGAGTGTGTGAACAGGTGTCTTTTATACAAGTAACGAGTTCAAACAGGTGCAATTAATACAAGTAATACATTACCTATATTAATTGCTCCACGGGGCCAAATGTATATATTTTATCTGGAGTGCTCTTTTAAAAAAGAACAAGAACACTGGAAAAAGCCTAAAAATATACACTCCCTGACAGAAGTTATGTCTGCATGGATGCCAGTGAAGCATCTGAGGGGGTGGCAGATCATGAGAATCCCTATATCATCCACAGCCTTAGGAGTTGTTCACTACTGGGCAGCCCCTTAATAGCTGCAGTCTAGTACAGAAAATATAAACAAGGTATGTACTGTACCTTCTTTAGAGAAGGCTGCAGCTGATCAGAAGCCACTGATGGACTGCAGTGGTCATCTGACCTAATGTCACATGACTGTTTTGAGATTCCAAGTGTGGTCCCGGGCCAGAAGGTTTTGGACTAAGAATCTACAGTATAAAATATATACTTTCCCCATCTAGAACAAGTCCTTCTGAGATCCATATAGCAATGGACAAGTCTGTATAAGCATTCTGTATGTAGCAGCCAGAATGGCTAATATAGCATGCGCCTGTTAATTTCCTCTGTCTCCTCTGTAAACCCCCCTCCTCAGCTTCCTCTGCTGCATGCTGATAAATGAGCTGCTTCAGCCGCCTGGGTTCTGCACACCTTCATGCATTCATCAAGCTGAGTGGAAGCACAATAAGCCACACTCCACTACTTAGACTGTTGTATAACTGTGTTAGTTCTGCAAAATCCAGTGTAAAATGCAGCTCCTCACCTTTCCACTTCAAAGGCAGAAGAGTATCATGGCTCATTTAATCACCGCTACACACCAGCCTTAGAAACTGGGAGACGAACCAAGATTTAATTGTAGGCTGGAAAAGAATGGTGCCAGCCGGAGAGACATCGGCTCACAGCAGCATATGGGGGGCGTCATGTGTTCACACAAAGCATCCCAGGAGTGTGCACAACGTCGCCTCTTACAGCGAGCATACTGCATAGGGGAGCACACAGTGTCACCTCTAATAGCGAGCATAGTGAAGCACAGTGTCACCTCTTATAGTGAGCATACTGCATAGGGGAGCACACAGTGTCACCTCTTTTATAGTGAGCATACTGCATAGGGGAGCACACAGTGTCACCTCATTTATAGTGAGCATACTGCATAGGGGAGCACACAGTGTCACCTCTTTTATAGTGAGCATACTGCATAGGGGAGCACACAGTGTCACCTCTTTTATAGTGAGCATACTGCATAGGGGAGCACAGGGTCACCTCTTTTATAGTGAGCATACTGCATAGGGGAGCACACAGTGTCACCTCTTTTATAGTGAGCATACTGCATAGGGGAGCACACAGTGTCACCTCTTTTATAGTGAGCATACTGCATAGGGGAGCACACAGTGTCACCTCTTTTATAGTGAGCATACTGCATAGGGGAGCACACAGTGTCACCTCTTTTATAGTGAGCATACTGCATAGGGGAGCACACAGTGTCACCTCTTTTATAGTGAGCATACTGCATAGGGGAGCACACAGTGTCACCTCTTTTATAGTGAGCATACTGCATAGGGGAGCACACAGTGTCACCTCTTTTATAGTGAGCATACTGCATAGGGGAGCACACAGTGTCACCTCTTTTATAGTGAGCATACTGCATAGGGGAGCACACAGTGTCACCTCTTTTATAGTGAGCATACTGCATAGGGGAGCACACAGTGTCACCTCTAATAGCGAGCATAGTGAAGCACACAGTCACCTCTAATAGCGAGCATAGTGAAGCACACAGTCACCTCTTATAGCGAGCATACTGCATAGGGCAGCACCCATCGTCCTTTTATAGCGAGCATACTGCGTAGGGGAGCACCCAACGTGCCCTCTTAAATTGAGCACAGAAATTAATTTGGCATTAGCAAGAGGCGGTCTGCTTTCCCATTGACTTTGGGGGCACTGATTCGTATTTATCAGATCCAAAAATATGGCGTCTTACAATTTAGAGTCCCATGGGGAAAAAGTAAATGAACCATCCCATGAAAGGAAGAAAATTGAATCTAGTGGTAACTTTGTCAGTTAGACCCCTTAACGAGTCCTTACCTCTAAGGGTATGTTTCCACGGTCAGTATTGGCAGCGCTTTGGATGCAGCTCCGTCCAAAGCGCTGCCGGCTTTTGTACATGTGGTGATTCCGCATGTGTTCATTGAACCATGTGGAATCACCGCATCCTATACATTGGACGGTGAGTCTTCGCAAGATAACTTGACATGCTGCAGTCTAGAAAGACGTGCCACATGTCTGTCTCCGCAGGGAATTCGCGGGTGTCCCTGCACGCATAGTGCAGATGGGATTTCATAAAATCCCATCCACTATGCTTTAACATTTGGACACTGCGGCTGTACGCAGCATCCAATCCAAACTGCAGTGTTTACTGACTGTGGAAATATACCGTAAGTGGCAGCACTAGTTAAATGGTTCTCTTCCTTATGGACGACAGCTCATTTAATGTACCGGTTTTATCATGGAATATTGCCTAAAAGACTATAATTTTTAGAAGGCTTATAACTACAACCAGTGCCCCCCTGAGCTGTATTAAGGGCATATCTTGAAGTCTACCAGTGCACTGCTCAGTACTGATGAGGGGCAAGTTTGAGTGAAGGGTGACCACATACCTCGGACCCTTACTTTGGGCTTCTGGTGCAGAAGGTTGAGGTAGATTTCTTGAGGGCTTATTTCTTTGGAGACTGTATTGTTGTGCACTTGGTTTGGAATACTGCACTTTTTTGTACTTGGTTGATGAAAGTCAAGTACTCTGTTTTGGCTAACTTCTGAAGTCCTGTTAATGGACTTATTAAAGCACCTGAAATCCGATTATATGCTACCTACCCTTAAATAATGAACACTAGAGAAAAAAATGTTTGTCTTCAGAAGGAAAGATAATTTGTGTGGAAAAAAAGCATCGCTTTAGGATGGTTTCACATGGTCCATGATCAGTCATTTCGCTGATCAAAATATCCAGGCCAACGACCGAATCTCCTGACCTGAGTTAGTTATCTCACAGGCATTAATGAGTTTGTTAACTCAGGTCAGGAGACCTGGTGCATGAACAGGGTATTGTGATCCGAGCACTGAGCGTGAACACTGTGTGAAACTGACATTGCTAGACTGATATCTAGGAACGACTTACATTTAAGATTTTCAGGTTCATGTTCTGTATTCTGAATGTTTTCCTTTTTTTCCCTTCAGGAAATTCTACTATATAACCTTGTTGAGAGATCCCGTCTCAAGGTACCTTAGTGAGTGGAGACATGTTCAACGGGGAGCCACCTGGAAGACCTCACTTCACATGTGTGATGGAAGGACACCAACGCCAGAGGAGCTGCCATCCTGCTATGAAGGGACAGACTGGTCAGGGTGCACTTTGCAGGAGTTTATGGAATGTCCCTACAATTTGGCCAACAATCGGCAGGTGAGAATGTTGGCAGACCTCAGTCTGGTAGGCTGCTATAATATGTCCTTTACTCCCGAAAAGAAGCGAGCTCAGCTTCTTCTGGAAAGCGCCAAAAAGAACCTGAAGGACATGGCTTTTTTTGGTCTTACGGAGTTCCAGAGAAAAACTCAGTATCTCTTTGAGAGAACTTTTAATTTGAAGTTTATCAGGCCGTTCATGCAATACAACAACACTCGAGCTGGTGGGGTTGACTTGGACAATGGCACTATCCAAAGGATCGAGGAGCTTAACGATCTTGACATGCAATTGTACGACTATGCAAAGGACCTCTTCCAACAGCGATATCAATTCAAGAGGCAGATAGAGCGAATGGAGCAACGAAAGAAAAATCGGGAAGAAAGACTTCTCCAGCGATCCAACGAGGCCTTTGCCAAGGAGGAGGCAGAGGATCAAGTTCGCTGGCCTACAGAAGACTACATGAGCCATATAATTGAGAAGTGGTAGCTGGGCATGGACTTTTATACTACTGGAGAAACTGGTTTCACATTTGTCATTCTGTATTGTATAAAATACCGAACATTATAAATGAGAACACTTTTTATTTAATGTTTGTAGCACACAGCTGAAAGCTTTGGTAACCGTTCCTCCGTATGAAGGAGCGCGTCTCTTAATGTAGTGAGAATGTGACCGCACAATGTCAACAATGCTATACGTTTTATTCACACTAGGGAGGCATTTCAGTATTAACGGTTATTTTATTTTATTTTTTTCCTTCTCAAATTCTCAAGGACAACTAATGAACTAATAACAGTGGTATGTTTAATAGCATAAAACACATTCTTGCTTTTTATAACCCACATGTTGGCCAAAGACAGCAATTTAGCAGCGAGGAAATTTCATTGTAAGTGACTTTCCGTACAGAAGGTTTCCGAAGACCCAAGTACAGTTGTAGAACATGGGTGACCGGATTTTAGAAAACGAATACAGGTTAACGGTCAAATCACCGCTCCTTAAAACGGCCACAAAAAGGTCTTCAATGGTCAGTTCCCCACATCCCAGATCGTATCTATGCAAAATAGTGTGATGGAAGTCTACCCAATCTCACCTGTACGCCAACCTCACTCTGCTAGGGCATGTGCACATTTTGCGCATTTGCTGATTTTTCTACAGGAAAAACGCTGCGTAAAATCGGCACTTTTTTATGCTTTTTTTTTGCACTCCATTTGGGTTAAAAATGCTGAAAGAATTGACACAATAAAGATATGAAAGAAGGCAAATCTACAAGTGAAAAACAGGCATCATGAGACTTCAGAAATCTGTCACTTTGCTGGTACCGTAAAATATGGTGTTTTTCCCGTTGAATAAATATGCTGCACAAAGCAGCGTCTAAACAAGCTCTTACGATAGTCAATAGTATTTTTTTTTAAAGGCTGCCTTCTAAGTTAAAAATGTAGTCCTACCTGCGGCAGCATGCTGTGGGACGGGAGGCCCTGAACGAATTTACATAAAGGTTTGTGGGAACGTGTTCAGTATATCTTGCAGTTTATTAAATGAGTTGTCCAGGTCTTCAGTGAGTCAGTTAATGTGACTGCAGACTTGAATCTTCACAGTGCATGCATTGCACGCTGTCAGGATTCTCCGGTGCCAGCGGGAAAAGCAAGTCTGCAATTTGCATATATGTGATCACATGCCGACTAGACTTGCTTGGCCTCTCTCAATTAGTTTGCGTTGTGAGACTTCACATGTCTAGTTTGAATGTGTAAAATCGTATACTTGTGGTCATGTGACTGCCCGCTCTCCACTGGAGAATCCGGACAGTGTGCAATGTTCGCGCTGTGAGGATTCAAGTTCGCAGACTTTCATCCCAAACCTGAACATCCCCTTTCAGTTGAATTCATGTGTTTTTTGTGTTTAGGAGTCCAGTGGGTGGTTCTACTCATGACTGACAGCTGTCTTCATACACGGCCATCTGTCATTGATTAGTTCCACCCACTGGACTCCTAAGCCCTGTATGAAGTGGTTTAAATGATGACGTTACTATTAAACTGCATTATTTTAAATGATATAATTTACAGTTGTATTTTTGTGTTTGTTTTTTTTTTAAACCAAATCTTAAACCAATCCTATCCAGAGCAGACGCTTTGCCTAATGGTTTCCACCGATGTAAAGGCCATTCTTGTTAGCAGGAACTATATAATCCATGCGGAATCTCCAGATGTTTTAAAAGTTCCAAGATTATCAAAATGTTCCATTTTTGCATCCAAGAGGGAAGAGTTATGCCGTACAATGAGAAGTCGGGATCTCATGGACCTGTGTCTATAAAGAGGCCTCATTCTATTGCATACATGTACAAAATGAACACGAGGCAAACATGACCTAGAACCAAAAATTTGTCCAAAGAAAGATAAATTTAGAGATTAGAGTAAAATGTTTAGATGAAGCTTATTTCTGACTTTATATTCCCAAGACTGGATACCCAGCAACCTCCATTGTTTTTAGGAATAGTCATCTTTGTTGTCTGAATTTATGGATATGGAAAAAAAGCATAGTTTAATCTATTCAGGTTCTACTAGAAAAATAAAATGTTCAGTAGACAAAAGAAAGGTATGCCCTACACTGGTGCGGTGTCCAGTTTTGCACTTCGTGGCAGCCAGACCAGGGCAGTGTTCACTCCAGTGTTGGAAATCACACGTCTGGCATCCTAATCTCCTCTGCCTGGCATCCTAATCTCCTCTGCGTGGCATGCTGGGCTCCTTTGTTTATCATCTTGTGCTCCTCTGCCTGGCATCCTAATCTCCTCTGCCTGACATGCTGGGCTCTTACTTAGCTCCTCTGCCTCACATCCTGGGTTCCTCTGCCTTGGCTCCTCTGCCTCACATCCTGGGTTCCTCTGCCTGGCTCCTCTGCCTCACATCCTGGGTTCCTCTGCCTTGGCTCCTCTGCCTCACATCCTGGGTTCTTCTGCCTGGCTCCTCTGCCTCACATCCTGGGTTCCTCTGCCTGGCTCCTCTGCCTCACATCCTGGGTTCCTCTGCCTTGGCGCCTCTGCCTCACATCCTGGGTTCCTCTGCCTTGGCTCCTCTGCCTCACATCCTGGGTTCCTCTGCCTTGGCGCCTCTGCCTCACAACCTGGGTTCCTCTGCCTTGGCTCCTCTGCCTCACATCCTGGGTTCCTCTGCCTTGGCTCCTCTGCCTCACATCCTGGGTTCCTCTGCCTTGGCTCCTCTGCCTCACATCCTGGGTTCCTCTGCCTTGGCTCCTCTGCCTCACATCCTGGGTTCCTCTGCCTTGGCGCCTCTGCCTCACATCCTGGGTTCCTCTGCCTGGTTCCTCTGTCTTGCATCCTGGGTTCCTCTGCCTTGGCTCCTCTGCCTGGCATTCTGGGCTCCTCTGCCTTGGTGCCTCTGCCTCGCATCCTGGCCTCCTCTGCATGGGTTTTTCTGCCTTTGCTCCTCTGCCCGGCATCCTGGGCTCCTCTGCCATTCCCTAGTCCCCTGCCGTGTTAATATTTCACGGGGGCTTTGTAAGTGGGAAAAGGTGCCCATGATGCCGGACCAGGATAGTGCAAATGCATTTTAGTTTGCACACGTTTCCACTAGAATATATAAACTGGGTCATAGGATTATTTTTTTTATAGGGACTATATGGACAGATCTACCATGATCCTTTACCTGTGCCTGAGTGGCGATCACGTTTTCAGACCCCATTACACAAAAGTCTGCCAAATCTGAAATCGGTGGGCGGTCTGTATATGGGGGGCCTCCTGACTCCTCCCCCGACGTCCGCTCCTTTTTTTTTCTGGGAGATGACTGACAGGCGATCTTGTAGAGCAGGGGTCCCCAACTCCAGTCCTCAAGGCCCACCAACAGGTCATGTTTTCAGGATTTCCTTTGCATTGCACAGGTGATGCAATTATTACCTGGGCAAGACTAAGGAAATCCTGAAAACATGACCTGTTGGTGGGCCTTGAGGACTGGAGTTGGGGACCCCTGTTGTAGAGAACACAGGAGCGCTCACCCAAGCCAAGTGTATGGAGGAGTCGGGGGGATCGTGTGGCCGACACCTATCTAATGTGTGGGAGGGGTCGGAGAATTCGGGTCTAAGCTTATCATTTACCATAGCAAGTAATCCTCCTGATATCGGCTCCAGTCAGTCTGAGACATTAATTCTGGTGGATTATCTGAGAAGACCATAGGCCTGGGCTCCACTCCCGGGGTGGGGGGTATGCCAAAAAAACGTGCTCAATAAAATGTATAGGGGATTGTCCAATATTTACTTCCACTACAGCTGAATTATACTCGTGGTATCTTCTGCACAGTTCTCTTGAACCCACCTCACCCAGGATATCGCCCCAAAGAAATTCCATGGGGGTGAGGTCTAATGACTGTTCACCAGGCTTAGTCTGCTCATCAAATCTGGATAGATACTGTACATGTAATATCTGTGTTGCAGCCAATGCTTTGGCCGTGGTGCAGACCCCGCTCCTTATTAAACATATCACTGTTCTTGGCGTGTGAAGACGAAGCGGAGTGTCCTGACGTAGGACACAGCCCCACCTAGTGGTGTAAGTGGGAACTGCCAATGAAGCACTTAATGTTCATGAGACGTGTAATTGTGTGTATGGCATATTTCAGCTGTGAGCGTCTAGAATCACAAAATTGAAGATGAACTTCTGCTAACGTAGACTTTTTTTTTTTTCTAATGAGAGCAATGGCATTTGTTTTAATTCTGTTCTCCTCCTAAACAATGTGAGAGGGTCGCTCATTGTAATAAATTATCATTTCTATTGATGAGCATGTCTGAAAATGGTCGTCTGTTTAATTTCCCACAGCACCACATACCCCAAATGCTTCCCAATGTCTTTTCTTTTTTTTCCAGAAGGTTCTACTTAGAATTCATTTGTCAGGGTTGGGGTTATGTTTAACCCCTAAGGCCGGCGTCACACACAGCGTAAAACAATACGGTCCGTATATTACGGCCGTAATACGCTGAAAAGTCCCGAAAAAAGTGGTCCGTAGCTCCTCCGTAGGCAGGGTGTGTCAGCGTTTTTTGCGCATGGCATCCTCCGTATGTAATCCGTATGGCATCCGTACTGCGTGGTTTTCTCGCAGGCTAGCAAAACCAACATACCGCTATAGAAGTGATCCATGTGTCCCAAAAAGAAAAGAAAATATATATATACTGTCTATATATATATATATATATATATATATATATATATATATATATATATATATAATGTGTCAGTAGACACATATATTAGAGAGAAAAGCCGGTAATTCAGTGCGGTGTACAGTAAAATCACACTGACAGCTTACAGTAGAATAGGTAGAATAAATGTGTACACATAGAATAGGTATATATATATATATATATATGTCAGTGAGACACATATATGTATATATATTAATATTTATTCCAGCGCTAGACAGCTTGAAAGCCGGTAATTCAATTACCGGCTTTTTCCTTCTCCTTCCTAAAACCCGACATGATTTGAGACATGGTTTACATACAGTAAACCATGTCTTCTCTCCATTTTTTTTTGCAGATTCCACACTACTAATGTCAGTAGTGTGTATCTGCAAAATTTGGCCGTTCTAGCTCTTAAAATAAAGGGTTAAATGGCGGAAAAAATTGGCGTGGGCTCCCGCGCAATTTTCTCCGCCAGAGTAGTTAAGCCAGTGACTGAGGGCAGATATTAATAGCCTGGAGAGGGTCCACGGTTATTGGCCCCCCCCTGGCTAAAAATATCTGCCCCCAGCCACCCCAGAAAAGGCACATCTGGAAGATGCGCCTATTCTGGCACTTGGCCACTCTCTTCCCATTCCCGTGTAGCGGTGGGATATGGGGTAATGAAGGGTTAATGCCACCTTGCTATTGTAAGGTGACATTAAGCCAAATTAATAATGGAGAGGCGTCAATTATGACACCTATCCATTATTAATCCAATACTAGTAAAGGGTTAAATAAAACACAAACACATTTTTTAAAATTATTTTAATGAAATAAAAACAATGGTTGTTACAGTATTTTATTCAACGCCCAATCCAGTCACTGAAGACCCTCGTTCTGTGAGTAAAAAAACATAATAAACCAACAATATACTTACCCTCCGCAGATCTGTAACGTCCAACGATGTAAATCCTTCTGAAGGGGTTAAAACATTTTGCAGCAAGGAGCTGTGCTAATGCAATGCTACTCCTCGCTGCAAAACCCCAGGGAATGAGGCTAAAAATAGATCAATGATCTATATTTAGCTTAATTTGCGGTGAGGCGCCCTCTGCTGGCTGTTCATAGATCGTGGGAAATTACCTAGAAAGCCAGGGAGCTTTGACGCCTCTCCATTATTAATTAGGCTTAATGTCACCTTACAATAGCAAGGTGGCATTAACCCTTCATTACCCCATATCCCACCGCTACACGGGAATGGGAAGAGAGTGGCCAAGTGCCAGAATAGGCGCATCTTCCAGATGTGCCTTTTCTGGGGTGGCTGGGGGCAGATATTTTTAGCCAGGGGGGGGGGGGCAATAACCATGGACCCTCTCCAGGCTATTAATATCTGCCCTCAGTCACTGGCTTTACTACTCTGGCGGAGAAAATTGCGCGGGAGCCCACGCCAATTTTTTCCGCCATTTAACCCTTTATTTTAAGAGCTAGAACGGCCAAATTTTGCAGATACACACTACTGACATTAGTAGTGTGGAATCTGCAAAAAAAATGGAGAGAAGACATGGTTTACTGTATGTAAACCATGTCTCAAATCATGTCGGGTTTTAGGAAGGAGAAGGAAAAAGCCGGTAATTGAATTACCGGCTTTCAAGCTGTCTAGCGCTGGAATAAATATTAATATATATACATATATGTGTCTCACTGACATATATATATATATATATATATATCCTATGTGTACACATTTATTCTACCTATTCTACTGGAAGCTGTCAGTGTGATTTTACTGTACACCGCACTGAATTACCGGCTTTTCTCTCTAACACCGCTGCGTATTTCTCGCAAGTCACACTGCTTGTCCGTGTGTAATCCGTATTTTTCACGCTTCCATAGACTTTCATTGGCGTATTTCTTGCGCAGTACGGTGACAAACGCAGCATGCTGCGATTTTGTACGGCCGTAGAAAGCCGTATAATACTGATCAGTAAAATACGGCAAATAGGAGCAGGGGCATAGAGAATAATTGTGCCGTATTTTTTGCGAGTTTTACGGACGTAGATTCTGCGCTCTTACGTCCGTAAAACTCGCATGTGTGACGGCGGCCTAACACAAAAGTTTATCATTCATAGAACTTGCAGAATTTGCAAATTGATTGACACAAATTTGTGGCAGAAATCCAGCAGGTAAGAATATACACTGAGGCGTCCACTTCTGCCGGCCATTGTTTCTGATGTTACACACCGCACATCCTAAAGCCAAGTTTTATACGTAATTCTGTTTATGTGCAAAGAGGTCACAGAGGTCTTGTATGTTAAATACTAGAATGCAGATTATGCCCGCTTATTCAGAAAGATGTGATCTTGCATGATATCTGGCAGTCGGTCTTTGCTATGTAATCTGACAGCAGCATGATGTAGGGGCAGAGACCCTGATTCCAGCGATGTATCACTTAGTTTACTGGGAGCAGCAGGTGTGACCAAATTAGTTTTCTCTGCTGCAGATCTAGCTGAGCACAGCCATCTAATGTGTATGATCAGCCTTAATGATCGCTGAAAACAGGGTCTCTGCCCCCACATCGTACTGCTGTCTGATTTACAGAGGAGGTTTTTTGCTAACAGATTCCCCTTTACGGGTTTCCAGGTTCACCCTACATTTTAGAACTGCCGAATCCCGACAGTGTGCAATGTGCGTGCCATCAACTGTTATATACTGTGACTTTATCTCTCCGCAAGACAGATATAGGCACATTTTTCCTCCAAGTTAAATGGGACTTTTACCAGCACTGTGGCTCAAAGGCTGGGGTGTATCCGAATAAGTGCGGGTGCGACGTGGTCTCTGCTGTACGGACGACTGGGGTATTGATTTATTACGCTTAGCATATTGTACAGTCTTACTGAGGGGCGGACACAGAATTCAGTAAGGCGGACATTACGTAATGAATTCGACCCATCTTATTAGTGCTGTGCCCCAAAAATGTTACTCTAGTCAGGGCCACCATTTATGAAGCCTTTGATGGGCGGGTATAGCTTGGCCCCATAACCGCTCCATCCTTTTGCCAGAAATGATCATGAAAACTCCCAAACTTTCCAGTGTTGTAGATCTGTTTCCTGGCATAAACCCATTGGTGAATAATCCCCCCCCCCCTCCCCCAGGGATGGTTCACACTTTGCATTTTTCATCAGAAAAACTGCAGCGTTTTGCAGAACCAGCAAAGTGCATGAGATTTTTTTTTTTTTCCTTCCTCTGGATCAATTTTTGCCTTCCTCTGGATCAACATGTTAGGGCATGTTAGGTCAGGCTGGTTTCACATTTGCGTTTTTTGGCGCTGCATTTTAGCGCAAAAAAAACATGCGTTTTTTTCCTATATTTAACGTTAAAAACGCATGCGTTTTTTTGTGTGCGTTTTGCCGCATTTGACTATGCATGTGTCGTTTCTCTGCTTGCGTTTTGTTGCAGAAATGCAACATGTAGTAATTTCTAGAGGCGTTTTTTGCCGCAAAAAAACATACGTTTTTTTTGCCGCAAAAAAAGTATTGCTGCCGCAAAAAAAACGTATTGCTGTCTATGTAAACGCATGCGTTTTTAAGCACATGCGTTTGGTTGCGTTTTTAAACGCATGCGTTTCCATAGAAAAAAACAACTCTACACACTGATAAGCCACCCCCCACCATCAAGGTGATAAAGGGATCCTAACCCTAGCTATTTCTAGTGGGTTTTCTAGTTGATTTTGATGATTGGCAGCTGTCACACATTTCTCATCATGCGTTTCAAAAACGGAAACGCAGGAAAAAACGCATGTAAATGCTTCAAAACGCTGCGTTTTTTTACCGCATACGAAAAAACGCAGCGTTTGCACGTGTTTACATGCGTTTTTTCACCACCTCCGTTTACGTTTTTAACGCTGCGTTTTTAAACGCAAATGTGAAACTAGCCTTAGGCTTATGGGTTGAACTAGATGGACTTAGTTTTTAAGGAAGACTATGTTACTATGTTACATGCTGCTTATTTTTTCCTTTCAGATCTACAGCAGGTGAATTATTTCAGTGTTTTTTTGCAGCATTTTTCTACTCTTTCAAATGAATGTGGAAAACACAAGTAAAAACGTGTATTTTCCGCAGTTTTTCTCTCTAGATTTTTTTTTTTTGCTGCAAAAATCAAGCATGTGCACACTTGGTTTCGGCTGTGGTCACCAGGTGACAGCACCAGAGACTGCGCAGAAGTGACAGCTGTTTGCGTTGGAGCGCGTTGATCAGGGACGACGTCAATCCCAGGCTGTAATTTCATATCTGATTCCATTTGTCGCCTTCATCTAGAGCTGGAAGCAGGTGAGTCTTTACCTCTCTGACACTGGCATCTCCACTCCAGAGCTCCTCAGATGGACAGAAGCGATTTGGCCAGCCTCTGAACCACAGCCTCCTCTTGGGGTCATGGGGACATATGATGGAGAGACCATGTCTGATCCGCCCTTCTAGGTGTTGAAACCTGTTTATTAGATCTCCTTTGTCACATTTATGTAAAAGATGTTGATTAGTACCTGGTTTGCCGACTGTCCAGAAATTCAGACTTTCTCATTACCGAGATAAGAGATGACAGTTGGTGCTTATAAAGTTCTATGCAACCTGCAGCAGAATGGCTGTGTCTGCCTCTCGCTCCTCCCCACTCCATAGACCATTATGAGCAGCTGAAAGATCAATCCTGGAGGAGAAAGCAGATCTCTGATAACGTATATTACACAGTTGCTTATTTCCATGTGCACTATTGATTTATGGAATAAAGAGTAACCAACATTTTTTTTTTTTTAAGTTTTGAGTCCTGGAAAGCGCTGCCCCTGAACCACATGTCTGAATAAACTTAGATCCTCCACACCGGCGCACTATTATAGATAACTCTCCTATGACGGTTGTCCCAAAATTAACCTTTTCAGAAACCGTTCTGGAAAATTTGTGGTGTCTCTGGTCAAAAATGTACATGTCCTGGTGGGATAGGGGCAGGACTAAAGTGTCTATAAATATTTTTAGACTTGTGTTGGTAACTATTAACTTACCTGTCACTATTGTACATTTTCTTTAAGAAAAATGGTGGAATTTCCTTTTGAAGTTTCTCGGTAAACATGTATTTCTCGTGTTTGTTACAGTTGACCTGGCAACATGGACAATACTATGGGTTGGGCAGTAGATGTTCAACACGTGCATGAGCCCTCAGGGGCGATCACATATGTTGGTTACCTTACTTAGCCTTGTCACAGGTGCAGGAATTTGACTTTGCTCTTGCATATAGATCCCTTTCATCGCCCTCGCCGGTCACAGTTTATAGTGCGTTTTCACACCTGATGCGAGAAGGTGGATGGGGTCTAATGTACGTGCAAGGAGGAGAGCCAGACTTGGCGTGCTTTATCTGGGACGGATTTGTAACCATCGGTGCTGTCACCTGAGTTGCAGGGGGAAGAGTTTAGTTCCCCGGACTGACCCTTGTACCAGAATGCGGGGGAGTGGATAGGACAAATGGGCAGCAGTGCGCAAGAATGCGGGCACTTACAGCAGGAAGTTGCAGAGCGCAGAAGCTAAGTGTTAGGCTCCCTGCGCTGCAGTGTCAGGAACAATCAGACCCAAGCCATAGGGGCAGACAGGTGGCTGGCAGAGACTACCGGCGGGGACACATCAAAATACCGCTGTCCCTGCCTATTTCTGTGACATCGCTTAGCATAAGTGACTTTCCTCCACGACCGGGCCCTGATTTGCTGATTCCCAAGTGGGGAAACCAGGCCGCATGCAGAGTGTGGCTGTCTGATCTACCTGCTCCCAGACACTCGCGGGCAGTGCCGGCTGTGAACAAGGACTGCTCTTCTCCCGGGTTTTCTTCTTCTGAGCACATGGACTGCAACTGGACATCAGAGAACCACAGACGAAGCCGGAACCCCGGACTCATTCCTCAGCGGGATGACACTGGCTCCTTCAAGCGTCCAGGCCGGGATGCCACTGCCATCATCTTAGAGACTGCTCCTCCTCATTGCCGGACTGATACGTTTGATTCCTTTGAACTCTACCCTCCCTCCGTTTACACTCGTTGCCCCTAACTTTCCAAATCCTAGTTTTACCACACTGTCTATCTCACACCTCCTCCCTGTGTGGAGTATACCTGTTATATTAAATCCCCATGTTAACCCTTGCTCTGCCTCCGACCGTTATTGCATTACAGTGCCGCCTTTCATTTGGCGTAGTTGGCAGGATGCAGTCTTCTTGTGCGAAGGGGGCAGACCAAGCCTCTGGGGAGTACCCCAGGTCTAACATCTCCTTGGGGGCCATGTTAACCTACCAAAGTTTACTGGAAGTAATACCATGTTGTGGAGCTGGACTGAGTGTATTAGGGGGATGATGAGAATGCACCCCATGGTACCCGCACTACAAGCGGAGGTTGCCATAATGGCACTAGAGGGAGAGGCAAAAGATTCTGTGATGTTGCGACCTCCCCGACAGCGTGACACGTTTGACAAGGTCCTACGTATACTAGAGGAGACATGGGGACCCCACGGACGTAGTTGAGGTCAAGTTTATTTCGTCATATGCAAAGGGAGGGGGAGACAGTGACCCAGTACATGACTGTGTTACAGGGGATTCCCACAGCTGTGACCAGAAAAGACTGGGTGGGGATAGGTCCAATTGATGTAGTACTGCGGGACCAATTAGTGACCGGATTGAGAGACGCACTGCTAAAACAGGCCCTGCAATAGCGCGTGAGTGAACCCAGACATGACATTTGTGGAGGTGGGAAGTGAGGCATGGGAGCAGGAGCAGGGGTGATGGTTCCGGTGGTGAAGGTCCATTGCAGAGAGGTAGTCGTGACTCAGCTCAGCGGCTGAAAGAGGGATGGGCAGAAAATCTGCGAAGAGAAATCTTAGCTATAAGAGTGGATCTGACGGAAACGAAAAGGAAGGTGGCTTCACTAAGTGCCTCGGGGGCCAAAAACTATTCAGAGTCAAGACTGGGAAGAAGAATGGCTCATTGGGAAAAACTCCCAACCTGCTTTCTCTGTGGAGAGCTGGGGTATATGGCTGAAGTGTGCTCACAGCGGGGACTGCCTCTACAGCGCTGCCCATTTAACTAGGAGGCTCCTAGGCTGGGGGACGCCGCCCGGAGTCAGAACAGGCAGTGTAGAGAACCAAAAGTCCCTCTAACTTGGTTTCAGTTTGTCTCTAAGTTTGGGCCGAAATTGATGGACAGGCCATGCGTTGTCTAGTGGATACCGGCTGTCAAGTAACCACGATGCCCGAGGCGTACTACCAAAGACACTTTTCAGAGGCAATGAGGTCTGAATAGGGACAGGTGATAAGGTTGACGGCTGCCAATCAACTTCCCATCCCGGTCGCAGGGGTGGCATGGATGCAAATCAAGGTCTGCGGATTAGATTTGGGCCGCAAAGGTGTACTGACCTGGGGTGACACTGAACATGGATATACTGTCACTCTGGGAATGAACGTGTTAAGAGTTCGGAAGTGTGCTGATAAAGGAGTCCCCGAACGTATTCCTAAGACAATGGAGCCCAGTGACACCCCAAAGAAAGTTGTTCCAACAACTGATTTGGTTGACATAGGCACAAGATGCTTCAGGTGAAGGAAAGATACTGGGGAAAGTAATCACTCCAACTGCAAGTAATCTGGAGTTACCCCCTGGACAGACCGTGCTGTCCCTGCCTGTCCGGGTCTTCATGCCACTGGAAAGGGATGAAATAAAACGAACCAGTTGCCATGGAGAATTTGCCACCAAGACTCTTGGTCGCATGAACGTTGGCTACCGTACGTGAAGGGAAGGTACCAGTGTGTTGTATAAATTTGAGAGAACTGCTCACCTTGTCCCCCAGGAGTGAGAGAGCACAAATCATCGGCATGCCAGAGGACTTGATGCTGCCGCAGACAGTCCAATTGACCGCAAAAAAGGAGGATCCTTGGACTGTAGCCGTAGAAGCCCTTTCCTCATCAACAAAAAGGCAGAGTATCCTCGATCAAATGCAGGCTGAACTTACAGGGCTTACACCACGATAGATACAACAGGTGGAAGCCCTACTCGGACGCTATCAGGATGTGTTCGCACGGCATGAGGACACTTTTGGCTGCACCACCGCAATCACGAGATTCCAACAGAGCAGGCGGCACCCATAAGAAAGAGCCATCGTCAAATTCCTCCACAATTATACCAAGAGGTGAAGGGGATGCTCTCCCAGATGTTACAGAATGGTGTCGTATGAGAAAGCTAGAGCCCGTGGGCTGCTCCTATTGTCCTGGTAAAAAAACAAAGATGGGGCTCCTCGATTCTGCATAGATTACCGCAAGTTGAACGCTTGCACCGTTCGAGATTCATATCCACTGCCCCGAGTTGAGGAGTCTCTATCTGCTCTGGGACACGAAAAGTATTTCTCCCACACTAGACTTGGCGAGTGGCTATTGGCAGGTACCAATGTTGGAGCACGACTGAGTAAAGATTGCCTTTATACTACCCATGGGGCTGTTTGAATTTAACCGCATGCCGTTTGGGCTGGCAAATGCTTCAGGAACTTTTCAATGACTCCTGGAGAAGTGCCTGGGAGACCTGAATTTTGAAGCCACGCTGATCTATGTGGATGACAATTGTGTATGCTGGCACGTTCGATGAACACCTGCAACGCTTAGAGCAAGTACTGAGCCGGCTCCAAGGACACGGCTTGAAGGTAAAGCCTTCTAAATGTCACCTGTTCCACACCGAGAATATTTAGGACATTTGGTTTCAGCTAAAGGAGGACAATTGCCTCAATTTTAATTCTGGCTTGAAGATGCGGCTGCTGGATTACCTGTTCTTGATCATATATCTAACAAATAGGAGACAGTCAAAAGACTAAATAGAATTGTATTTAACCCTGTTCCATTCAGAGGAAGCCCAAAAGAACATTCACACAGGATTTTGACTTGGTGCATGTACAGTGCTCAGCTTAAATGATTACATCCGCCCTGAAATGTATAATTTTAATCAATATCTCACTGGAAACAATTACAATTTCCAAAATTTTTACAAGATTGAGTTTCATAAAACATTGACATTTCTCTTCTATGTGGTGCCATTGCTGAAAGCATGAAAAGGGGAGCTGTTTTCTTTGTTGAGTTATGGCATTTTATAGTTGTGTTTGCTGGACATCTGTTTGACTTACAGTGCCATGTAAAAGTTTGGGCACCTCTGGTCAAAATTACGGTCATTGTGAACAGTTAAGCAAGTTGAAGATGAAATGATCTCTAAAAGGGCCAACGTTAATGACACATTTCCTTTGTATTTTAGGCAACCAAAAATATGTATATTGTAATCTTTTTACATTTTAAAAATTACAAAAAGGAAAATGGGCTGATGCAAAAGTTTGAGCACCCTGCATGGTTAGTACCTAATAGCACCCGCTTTTGAAAGTATTAAATCTTGTAAACACTTTTTGTAGCCAGCCAAGAGTCTTTCAATTCTTGTTTGAGGGATTTTCATCCATTTTTCATTGGAAAACTTTTCCAGTTCTGCAAGATTACTGGGTCATCTTGCACACACTATTTTGAGGTCTAGCTACTGATTTTCAATGATGATCAGATCAGGGGACTGTGTGGGCCATTGTAAAACTTTCAGCTTGCATCTTCAGGATTTTTTTTATGATGAATCTTCCATGAAGGCTATATTTGTGCCGATGTCTCTGTACAGTAGAACAATGTACCACCACTCCAGTCTGCTAAATCTTTCTGAAGGTCTTTTTCAGTCAATTGAGGGTTCTGATTTGCCTCTCTAGCAATCCTACTAGCAGCTCACTAAAATTTTGACTTCCACTGTTACGGCCATTTTTTAATTGCAGTTCGAACCGAGGAAAAGGCAACTCGATAACTGTTTGCTATCTTCTTATAGCCTTGTCCTGCATTGTGGGCCTCCACCATTTTCACTTTCAGAGTGCTAGGTAGCTGCTTTGAAGAACCCATGGCTGCTGTTTTTGGAACAAGGTTAGAGGAGGCTGGGTTAATGTAAAGCTGGGAAATTTGCATCAGCTGGCTTTTCCTAACAATTATAGTGAACAAGCCATAACCCTAACAGGCTAATTAATATCTGAAACCTTGGTCAATGTTATCTGAGCACACAAATCTTCAAGAGTGCCCAAACTTTTGCATCGGCCCACTTTCCTTTTTGTAATTTTTAAAGTGTAACAAATGAAAAAATATATATATATTTTTGCCTAAATACAAAAGAAATGTCATCTTTAACTTCCTTAACTGTCCACAATAACAGTAATTTTGACCAGGGGTACCTAAACTTTTCCATGCCACTTTACATGTGGTTGAATTCTTGTTAATTATAATTTTGTAGTCTAAACTTTTGCTTTGCTCTAAAGACTTTCACTGGGGTGTATTCATTTTTGTAAAACGGTCTTGAATGAATTTGCTAGGAAAATTACTTTTTTGGGTGTTAAAATAATAAATCTTGTTTGCAATCAATGGCCATTTTTGTATTTGAAGTATTTTTGTAGCTGGTTTCCCATAGAAAATGTTGATGCTGAAAGGATAATGAAGGTTTATGAATTTATTTTGTTTGGGTATAATCATTTATGCTGTGCACTGAATGTGTAAATGGTCAGTGTGCAGAATAAGATAGGCTCACACAGCCTTATTAGTTACACAGAAAATCTTTTTACTTGCACATCTACTTTTACAGGTACAGTAAAAACAATATACAGTTGTGCTGAAAATTTTACATATCCCAGCAGTATTTTTGCTTTCTTGGGCTTTTTTCAGAGAAAATGAATAACACCAAAACTTTTTCTCCACTCATGGTTAGTTGTAGGGTGAAGCCATTTATTGTCAAACTACTGTGTTTTCTCTTTTTAAATCATAATGACAACCCAAAACATCCAAATGACCCTGATCAAAAGTTCACATACCCTTGGAGTTTTGGACTGAACCTGCACAGAAGTTGACACATATGGGTTTGAATGGCTACTAAAGGTAACATCCTCACCTGTGACTTGTTGAGTTTCTGGAATCCAGACAGACTCTTGCATTTGATCTTTCTGGATTGTGAGTCATGGGAAAAGTAAAAGAATTGACAACGGATCTACGGCAAAAGGTAATTGAACTGTATAAAACAGAAAAGGGATACAAAAATAAATCCAAGGAATTGATAATGCCAGTCAGCAGCGTTCAAACTGTGATTAACAAATGGAAAATCAGGGGCTCTGTAAAAACAAAACCACGGTCAGGTAAACCAACAAAAATGTCGTCCACAACTGCTGGGAAAATTGTTCAGGATGCAAAGAAAAACCTATAAATAACATCAGCTGAAACACAGGACTGAACATTAGCGGTGTGGCTATTTCAAAATGCACAATAAGGAGGCACTTGAAGAAAAATAGGCTCTATGGTCGAGTCACCAGACGAAAGCCATTACTGTGCAAATGCCACAAAGAATCTTGCCTACAATACGCAAAACAGCACACAGACAAGCCTCAAAACTTCTGGAACAAGGTAATTTGGAGTGATGAGACCAAAATTTAACTTTTTGGCCACAACCAAAACCTTAGATTTGGAGAGAGGTCAAGGCCTATGATGAAAGGAACACCATTCCTACTGTAAAGCACAGAGGTGGATTGCTGATGTTTTGGGGATGTTTGAGCTACAAAGCCACAGGGAACTTGATCAAGTTGAAGGAAAGATGAATGCAGTACGTTATCAAATAATGGAGGCAAATTTGCACTCATTATCCTGGAAGCTGTGCATGGGACTTACTTGGACGTTCCAACACGACAACGATCCTTAACACAAAGCCAAGTCAACCTGTCATTGGCTACAGCAGAACAAAATTGAAGGTTCTGTAGTGGCCATCTCAGTCTCCTGGCCTCAATATCATTGAGCCACTCTGGGGAGATCTCAAGCACGCAGTTCATGCTAGATAGGCCAGGAATTTACAGGAACTGAAGGCTTTTTGCCAAGAAGAGTGAGCAGCTTTACCATCTGAAAAAATAAAGAACCTTAACAACTACCACAAAATACTTCAAGCTGTCATTGATGTTAGAGGGGACAATACACGGTATTAAGAAATGGGGTATGTGAACTTTTGATCAGGGTCATTTGGATGTTTTGTGTTGTCATTATGATTTAACATAGTAACATAGTTAGGCCGAAAAAAGACATTTGTCCATCCAGTTCAGCCTATATTCCATCATAATAAATCCCCAGATCTACGTCCTTCTACAGAACCTAATAATTGTATGATACAATATTGTTCTGCTCCAGGAAGACATCCAGGCCTCTCTTGAACCCCTCGACTGAGTTCGCCATCACCACCTCCTCAGGCAAACAATTCCAGATTCTCACTGCCCTAACAGTAAAGAATCCTCTTCTATATTGGTGGAAAAACCTTCTCTCCTCCAGACGCAAAGAATGCCCCCTTGTGCCCATCACCTTCCTAGGTATAAACAGAACCTCAGCGAGATATTTGTATTGTCCCCTTATACTTATACATGGTTATTAGATCGCCCCTCAGTCGTCTTTTTTCTAGACTAAATAATCCTAATTTTGCTAATCTATCTGGGTATTGTAGTTCTCCCATCCCCTTTATTAATTTTGTTGCCCTCCTTTGTACCCTCTCTAGTTCCATTATATCCTTCCTGAGCACCGGTGCCCAAAACTGGACACAGTACTCCATGTGCGGTCTAACTAGGGATTTGTACAGAGGCAGTATAATGCTCTCATCATGTGTATCCAGACCTCTTTTAATGCACCCCATGATCCTGTTTGCCTTGGCAGCTGCTGCCTGGCACTGGCTGCTCCAGGTAAGTTTATCATTAACTAGGATCCCCAAGTCCTTCTCCCTGTCAGATTTACCTAGTGGTTTCCCGTTCAGTGTGTAATGGTGATATTGATTCCTTCTTCCCATGTGTATAACCTTACATTTATCATTGTTAAACCTCATCTGCCACCTTTCAGCCCAAGTTTCCAACTTATCCAGATCCATCTGTAGCAGAATACTATCTTCTCTTGTATTAACTGCTTTACATAGTTTTGTATCATCTGCAAATATCGATATTTTACTGTGTAAACCTTCCACCAGATCATTAATGAATATGTTGAAGAGAACAGGTCCCAATACTGACCCCTGCGGTACCCCACTGGTCACAGCGACCCAGTTAGAGACTATACCATTTATAACCACCCTCTGCTTTCTATCACTAAGCCAGTTACTAACCCATTTACACACATTTTCCCCCAGACCAAGCATTCTCATTTTGTGTACCAACCTCTTGTGCGGCACGGTATGAAACGCTTTGGAAAAATCGAGAGATACCACGTCCAATGACTCACCCTGGTCCAGCCTATAGCTTACCTCTTCATAAAAACTGATTAGATTGGTTTGACACGAGCAATTTCTCATAAACCCATGCTGATATGGAGTTAAACAGTTATTCTCATTGAGATAATCCAGAATAACATCCTTCAGAAATCCTTCAAATATTTTACCAACAATAGAGGTTAGACTTACTGGCCTATAATTTCCAGGTTCACTTTTAGAGCCCATTTTGAATATTGACACCACATTTGCTATGCGCCAGTCCTGCGGAACAGACCCCGTCGCTATAGAGTCCCTAAAAATAAGAAATAATGGTTTATCTATTACATTACTTAGTTCTCTTAGTACTCGTGGGTGTATGCCATCCGGACCCGGAGATTTATCTATTTTAATCTTATTTAGCCGGTTTCGCACCTCTTCTTGGGTTAGATTGGTGACCCTTAATATAGGGTTTTCATTGTTTCTTGGGATTTCACCTAGCATTTCATTTTCCACCGTGAATACCGTGGAGAAGAAGGTGTTTAATATGTTAGCTTTTTCCTCGTCATCTACAACCATTTAACAAAGAGAAAACAAGAAAACACAGTAGCTTGGCCATAAATGGCTTCACCCAATCACTAACCACGAGTAGAGAAAAAGTTTGTGTTATCATTCATATTCTCTTTAAAAAAAAAAGGCCAAGAAAGCAAAAATTCTGCTGTTGTCAGTAAACTTTTCAGCACAGCTGTGTGTGTATGTTATGTCCATGATAATGCATTTTGGGGTTCACACCCTTTATTACACCAGAAGACAGACTCAATTGTGCATCTCATTCTGACACACTGGGCTTGGTGGTTGCACGATAACAGGAACAGTTTTTCAGGTTGAGAGTTAGTGTCGAACAGCTTGGTAGTTCCCGCAACAAGTATTTACAGCCAGAACAACATTGAAGGGGTTTTCCACCTTTGGTAATCATTTTTTTTTTTTTACTGTCAGGCTCCCAGTGCCCTCCAACCCAGCAGCAGTCAACTATTTGTGATTAAACTCCCTCCCTAACCACACCTGTATAACATGAATTCAGTTAAATGCTTTAAAAAAGCCTTTTATAGCCTCCGCTTTCCCTACGCTAATGACGGCTTTGACTAGTCGATGGGGCGTTAGTTTCCCAGACTAGTCAGCCCTCTCTCCATGTTATCATGCTCCTGTGGGCGCGATAACATAATTTGCAGGAGCCAGCGCCATCACCAACTCATGGAAATCTAGTACATGTGCTCCGCCCCTTTTGGCAGCATCAATGGGTCTCTTAAGCCAGGTGTGCGCTTCCCGGCTTCAGCGACGTATTGCGCATGATCGGAAGCCATCTTCTGAACTTCTGGTAATGCGTCTCTGAAGCCGGGAAGCGCACACCTGGCTTAAGAGACGCATTGATGCTGCCAAAAGGAGCGGAGCACATGCGCTAGATTTCCATGAGCTGGCGATGGCGCGCCGACGCATGCAAATTATGTTATCACGCCCACAGGAATATAATAACATGGAGATTGGGCTGACTAGTCTGGGAAACTAACGCCCCATCGACTAGTCAAAGCCCTAATTATCACAGGGAATGGGAACATTATAAATGTTTTTTAAAGCATTTATTTAATTGCGTTACACAGGGCTGGTTGGGCAGGGAGTTTAATCGTACATAAGTGAATACTGGTGGGTTGGAGGGCATTGGGTACCTGATACGTTCCCTTTAAAGGGGACCTTTCACTAAATTTGAACTGGACACAAGATCGAATAGTGGCTGCAGAATATATATATACTCCCAAAATGAGTCCAGTGGCAGAGGGTGGCCTAAAGTCTGGAGATTTACACCAATAACAACTACCACACGCCCACAGAGAAGAGAAAATTTGAGACCATATTTGTCAAATCTTTGTTGAGATATTAGGAAAGCATTTGGCATCTAACTTTTGTTAAGTCCAAGTGGGTGTATTAGTTAGTATTCAGTAGATGTGTACTTCTCACTGTATGAGTTGCCAGATCATAAGCAGGCAGCAACCCAGCAGAGCAAAAAACACCCCACCACCACAGCTTAGGTTTTTCAGTGTGAGATGTAATGGTACAGCCCTGATCCTACTGGTCTAGCCACCTGTATGAGTAGGAAGTGCTAGGAGATTAGAGCACAGATAACACACCTTTTCAGATAGTCTGTGGGGGGGGGGAGGGGAGGTGCAGTACAGCTGAATTTAGCTGTGTCAGATTAAAATGCTTCTATCAGCTATGCTCTTCTTTCACAACAGACAAGTGTAACTTATCTCAGGAGAGGCAGTGTGGGGTAAGGGACCGTACAGCAGATCTGACAGTGCTATGAGATGACACCTCATAGAAGGGTTTGTGATGTGACACAGCTAAACTCAGCTGTACTGCTCCTTTCCCCCACAGGGACTTTACCTGAAAGGTGTTATTTATATATGCTCTACTCTTGCAGAACTTTCTAATCACGCAGGAGCGTAGATTAATATATCCGAGCTGTATCCTTACATCTCACACACTGAGAAACCTAAGCTTTGCTGGGGTGTTTTCTTTTTCTGCTGTGATGCTGCCTACTTATGATTGGGCAGGGCATCTTACTGCATATCGGGAGAAGTACTCGCTACCAGTGAAAAATATCTGAAAATACCCACTTCGGTTTAAATCGGTGTTTCTCAACTCCAGTCCTCAAGACCCACCAACAGGTCATGTTTTCAGGATTTCCTTAGTATTGCATAGGTAATGAAATTATCACCTGTACAATAGAAAAGATATACTGAAAACTTGACCTGTTGGTGGGTCTTGAGGACTGGAGTTGTGAAACACTGACTTAAGAGAAGTTAACTTATTAGGTTCCAAATACATTGACTACTTATATCTACTCAATATAGAAGTGAAATTAAAAAGATTTTTTTTATTCCTAATAAGTTTTTAAAAGGTAGGTAAGTGTAGTTCATTTATGACCTTTGTCTTTTGGTGTTCTTTAGGGTATGTTGACATTAGGCCTTTTTTAATGCATTTTTATGCAAAATTTCAGCTGTTTTGCCGTACCAGCAAAGTCTGACGTTTCAAAAATCTCATGGACAAAGCTTGTTTTGTCCACAGCTTGTTTCTTTTTTGCACAATAGAGCATGTAACTTCTTTCAGCATTTGTTCAGTGTTTTTTTACCCATTGAAATTAATGGGTGGTGAAAAAAACGCAGGTATCAGGTTTTTAGTGAAAAAAAGCAAGTACAGCAGTATGTAAAACCCATTTATTTTTGTGATTTTTTTTTTTTTTTTTTTTTGGGGGGGGGGGGGTCACTTGAGATGGCAGTTTGGATTTGTAGAATTTCATTAAATTAGTGTTGAGTTAAAAAGTAAACATTGGCCTACAACGGTCTGAGATTGAACAATGCCTGTGGCCAACCAAGGTGTAAAATGGAACAATGTCTAAGCAACTCAATGGCAGACCAAAGTGTGAAAGTAAACATGGTCCTACAAACTCAACACACTGCCAGTGTCTTTAGTCAATTGTTCCAGACTAAATCACCTCTCTCAGCTGTTACATTTGTATGCGTATTTTTTATGTACATATGTCTTGCATTGGTGACCTGTGTTCATGCTTCTGTGGTGGGAGCAAAGTTGAACATTGGGATCTTGAAAAACAATGCAAAAAAACAAACGCACCAAAACCTGCATTTTTGACGTTGCTTCTTTTCTGCCAAGAAGAGTTCATGCTTTGCTGCAGAAAAAAAATGCTGAAAAAGTGTGAACATAGACTTAAAGCTCAGTCATGCACTGCCCTCTAATGCCAGGGCGTTCTCTGGGTTGTAGTTTTGCAACATTTGGAAAGTGGCAAGTTGGGGAACATTCTAATTCCTAACACGTTAGTCATTGTGCTATATTCTGTGCATACATACTGCTTCATTGTATCTGATGTTTATTTTTATATTTGCCAGTTTATGTGTACTGTAGACATTATTATGTTTGTTTTTCTGGTTCTTCTCTGATGAATGCTGCAGTTTTCGTCCATCTGGAAGAAAGCCTGGTTATTATGGAACAATAAACCTAAAAACGTGAAGGTACACAAATTCAGAGCAAGGTCTGTAACCGGGGATATGTGAAAGTATTAATGCTCATGAATGAGAAAAAACATCTCAACAGCAGCCACAATAGAGACCTTCACTGCGCATTTTATGGCTCATCCATCAAAATCTCCTAATAAAATGTCTGAATGGCTTCTGTACGTTGCCTGAGCTAGACTGCATACATATATTAACATTACTAAGCGAACTCGGCCTTGGCTGCGGCATTGAATATACGAGCAGGTTTATCTATTGGGTAAAATGGGTCATGATGGAAATTATGTTAATATACAGGGAAAAAAAAGCTAATCTGCCAGTCTCTGTAATACAAATGTCCTTGATTCTTTGATATCCGATGTTTAAAAGAGGAGAAATATATAGTCCTAAAATTCACATCTTAAATAAGGGTACAGTACATTTGATATGTCTTGCTTTAAAGCAACAGTACAGGAAATATACTGTATGCCTTGGCTATACCATGACTTGATATCATTAACAATGGTTCATATCAGGAAGTGATTGGCTGATTAGTCAAAAGTAATGGAGTTTCTTTGTGTAAAATTATCTTTGCAGACAATATTTATGATGGCAGAAGCAGTAGGTGTCCCTCAAAATGCATTTTTGGGATGGCTTAGAGTGGACCTGTCTTGTAGCCACTTTTTGTTCTTACAATTCTGCATTGTGACGTTCCTGTTATTCCTTCTGTAAATGTTCAAATGCATTGACAACTGGGTGTTGACCACTTCTATGGGAATGTCCGTGAGCAGCACCGTGCATTGATGCACATTACCGCTCTATTCACACAGGGGACTTTGGGACCCCTGCTCTCATGATTGGTGAGGTCTCAGATGTCAGACCTCTAGTAATCATCCATTTATCACCAGCAGGTTTTATGTAGGCCAATTCTCTTCACAAAATCCTGCGACAGGTTCACAATAAGTAAACTACAGGGATTGTCATGTTGTCAGTATTACACTGATTAAAATGATACCTGTGATGAAAAAATCCGTCTTGTGGTTCTTGTGTGATCAGTGTTAGAAGTTTTCAGTTAATGAGATGCCCGTGCTCCGGGGTGAGACTGTAGGCAGAGTCTTATCTTTCTGCTCTAGGCCAGAGAAAAAAAATAAGAGACCTGCCCACAGGCTGCCCTGAAGCACAAATGGTCTGCCTCTTTCTTTGTCTCAATGATGAGGAACATGTTTGTGCTTCAGGGCGGCCTGGAGGCAGGTCTCCTCTTGGTTTCTCTGGCTTAGGGCAGGGAGATAAGACTCTGCCTACAGTCCCACCCCGGAGCATGGGCATCTCATTAACAGAAAATGTATAACACTGATTACACAAGAACCATATACCCAGATATTATTTAAATCAGTATAACAGCAGCAACATGACAATGGCTGTAGTTTACTTAGCAAAATCCTGCTGACAGGTTCGCTTTAAGAATATGGTTGTGATCTATATAAGAATGATAATTGTATCTACAGTGGTGTGAAAAAGTGTTTGCCTTTTTCCTGATTTCATAAACTTTTGCATGTTTGTCATACTTAAATGTTTCAGATCACCAAACAAATGTAAATATTAGACAAAGATAACACAAGTAAACACAAAATGCAGGTTTGAAATGAAGGTCCTTATTACTAAGAGAAAAAAAAAATCCAAACCTATAGGGCCCAGTGTGAAAAAAAAAAAAAAGTGATTGCCCCCTCCCCTTAAAACATAAATTAGCTGTGGTTTTTCGCATCTTTGGGAAGCTGAGTTCAATTTCCCTAGCCACACCCAGGCCTGATTACTGCCACACCTGTTCTCAATCAAGAAATCACTTTAATAGGATGAGCCTGACAAAGCGAAGTAGACCAAATTATTCATAAAAGCTAGACGTCATGCCGCGTTCCAAAGAAATTCTGGATCAAATGAGAAACAAAGTAATTGAGATCTATCAGTCTGGAAAAGGTTATAAAGCAATTTCTAAAGCTTTGAGACTCCAGCAAACCAGGGTAAGAGCCATTATCCACAAATGGCAAAAAAACATGAAACAGTGATGAACCTTCCCAGGAGTGGCCGGTGACCAAACTTGCCCCAAGAGCGCAGCGACGACATCCAAGAGGTCACAAAAGACCCCACAACAACCCCCAAAGAACTGTAGGCCTCACTTGCCTCAGATAATGTCGGTGTTCATGACTACACCATAAGAAAGACACGGGGCAAAAACTGTTTGCATGGCAGAGTTCCAAGACGAAAACCACTGCTGAGCAATAAGAACATAAAGGCTTGTCTCCGTTTCATAAGAAAACATCTTAATGATCCCCAAGACTTTTGGGAAAACACTCTATACTGAGGAGACAAAAGTTAAACTTTTTGGAAGGTGTATGTCTCATTACATCTGGCATAGAAGTAACAGCATTTCAGAAAGGGAATATCATACCAACAGTAAAATGTGGTGGTAGTTTGATGGTCTGAGGCTGTTTTGCTGTTTCACAACCTGGAAGACTTGCTGTGGGAAAAGGAACCATGAACTCTGCCATCTACCCAAAAATCCTGAAGTAGAATGTGCAGCCATTTGTTTGTGACCTCAACCTGAAGCACACTCTGGTTATGCAGCAGAACAGTGAACCAAAACACACCAGCAAGTCCACTTCTGGCTTAAGGCTACTTTCACGCATCAGGTTTTTGCCGTCGGGCACAATCCGGCGAGTTTTGAAAAAAAGGTTCCTTTTTTTTTCGCCTGCGCTGTTATTTTTTGGGGGGCATGCGCAGTTGCGCTGCCCTTCGAACTTACAGCGCAGGCGCCGGAGACGATAAGGAAGAGGAGGCGGCAGAGGCCATGAGTGACGGCTGGGAGGCGTCTGGATTAGGGGGGGAAAGACCTGCCCCGTGGCGATTTCGAGGTATGAGGGACAAATTTCAAAAACGATGATTGCAGCAGTGCCAGGAAAAAGAACTAAGAGAGCCACCTTGTCAGAATGCAGCATTAGTGCAGCTCAAGGTGGCCCTTTTAGTTACAAATGCCTGGAGGGGGGGGGGGGGGGGGGGTGACAGGATCCCTTCAAGACTTTGGAATGACCTAGTCAAAAGTCCTTACCTTAATCCGATTGAGATGCTGTGGCATGACCTTAAAAAGGCGGTTCATGCTCAAAAACCCTCCAATGTGGCTGAAATACAACAATTCTGCAAAAATGAGTGAACCAAAATGTCTCCAGAACGTTGTAAAAGACTTATTACTAGTTAATGCAAACGGTTGATTGCAGTTGTTGCTGCTAATGTAATAAGGGTGGCCCAGCCAGTTATTAAGTTTTAGTGGGCAATCACCTTTAAACACAGGGCCTTTTAGGTTTGGATTTCCTTTATGAACTGCATTTTGAAATTACTTGTGTTAAGTCTAATATTTAAATGTTTCACAAAAACAAATGCAAGTGTGACAAACATGCAAAAGAATAGGAAATCAGGAAGAGGGCAAACACTTTCACACCACTGTATCTTTCTTGGAGTGCTCTCTATAATTCATAGTGACAGATAATAAAAATGTTTATTGTATTCCCATAGTAGAACGGGAAGTATTATATGAGCTTGGTATCGAGCAGCTGCCGGCATCCCCCATGCTGGCCGCGTGAAGACACAGACACCTTTGGCCTGATATTTATAATCCTATATATTTACAGACAGAAGCCATTTTTTTTAGTTCCTAATAAAGACATGAACTGCGGCCAATCCTCCGCTGCCTCCCTGAAGAAATGATGTGTGCACGGAGTCAGATAATTCAAGGATGCCTCCGTCTGACCCTGTTTTTCTGCTTGTTTCTTCTCCGTTCCGGCTGAATGCGCTGTAAACACTGGATGTGGAGCCAGGGGAATCCAGCTGCTCTCCACGCCTTTCATAACCATCTCCCCACCAGTGATAGTAATGTGGTATCTACAGGTGGAGGGAGCGGCACCAAAGCAGAAGAGGGGCTGCTGTCACCATGCCCGACTTTACATTTCAAGGGAAAAAAAACATTCTTGCAATGATAAAAAGATTCTTCTTTTATCCATCAGCTTCAGAGCCAGAAAGTGGGGTGAGGAGACCCTCACAGCCTTTATACTGTCCATACCAATTATTTGGATGAATATCACCACCACCCCTAGCACAGACCAAAGTACCATTAACCCCTTCACCCCCGAGCCTGTTTTCACCTTCATGACCAGGCCATTTTCCCATTCTGTCAAGTGTCACTTTATGAGGTAGCAGTTCTCCTTGCGGAGAGTGACATATTAAGCATGCCGAGATGAGAAGACTTTTAAGCCACAATGCTCCTCTGGAAAATATTCAAACTCTGGTGCCACCTATAGCAAATAGCAATCTTAAGAGTCAATGCTGACCCTTTAACAAGCCTGATTTTGGCTTTTATCTTAAGTCATGTGACAGGGCTCGTTAGAGAGTCAATATTGACTTTTGGGATTGTTACTTCCTATGGGTGGCGCTAGAGTCCTGTTCCTCTTCCTCTTTGAAGCTACAATTTGCACTTTATGAGGTAATAACTCTGAAACACTTCAACGGATCGCACTGATTTTGAGAATATTTTGTACTTCAAGATAGTGATTAATTTAGTCCTATGTTTTTGTTGTTTATTTGTAAAAACATCAGAAATTTGGTGAAAAATTTTGCAATTTTCAGTCTTTTAATTCTTTTGCCCTTAACCCCTTAGTGACAGAGCCAATTTGGTACTTAATGACCGAGCCAATTTTTGCAATTCTGACCACTGTCACTTTATGAGGTTATAACTCTGGAACGCTTTAACTGATCCCGCTGATTCTGAGATTGTTTTTTCGTGACATTTTGTACTTCATGTTAGTGGTAACATTTCTTCGATATTACTTGCGATTATTTATGAAAAAAACGGAAATATGGCGAACATTTTTAAAATTTTGCAATTTTCAAACTTTGTATTTTTATGCCCTTAAATCAGAGAGATATGTCACGAAAAATAGTTAATAAATAACATTACCCACATGTCTACTTTACATCAGCACAATTTTGGAACCAACATTTTTTTTTGTTAGGGAGTTATAAGGGTTAAAAGTTGACCAGCAATTTCTCATTTTTACAACACCATTTTTTTTTAGGGACCACATCACATTTGAAGTCATTTTGAGGGGTCTGTATGATAGAAAATAACGAAGTGTGACACCATTCTAAAAACTACACCCCTCAAGGTTCTCAAAACCACATTCAAGAAGTTTATTAACCCTTTACGTGCTTCACAGGAACTGAAACAATGTGGAAGGAAAAAATGAACATTTAACTTTTTTTTGCAAACATCTTAATTCAGAACCATTTTTTTATTTTCACATGTGTAAAAACAGAAATGTAACCATAAATTTTGTTATGCAATTTCTCCTGAATACGCCAATACCACATATGTGGGGGTAAACCACTGTTTGGGCGCACCGCAGAGCTTGGAAGAGAAGGAGCGCCGTTTGACTTTTTCAATGCAGAATTGGCTGGAATTGAGATCGGACGCCATGTCACGTTTAGAGAGCCCCTGATGTGTCTAAACAGTGGAAACCCCCCACAAGTGACACCATTTTGGAAACTAGACCCCTTAAGGAACTTATCTAGATGTGTGGTGAGCACTTTGAACCCCATGTGCTTCACAGAGGTTTATAACGTAGAGCCGTGAAAATAAAAAATCACATTTTTTCTACAAAAATGATATTTTTTCCCCCAAATTTTTATTTTCACAAGGGTAACAGGAGAAATTAGAAAACAAAAGTTGTTGTGCAATTTCTCCTGAGTACATCGATACCCAATATGTGGGGGTAAACCACTGTTTGGGCGCACCGCAGAGCTTGGAAGAGAAGGAGCGCCGTTTTGCTTTTTCAATGTAAAATTGGCTGGAATTGAGATTGGACGCCATGTCGCGTTTGGAGAGCCCCTGATGTGCCTAAACAGTGGAAACCCCCCACAAGTGACACCATTTTGGAAACTAGACCCCTTAAGGAACTTATCTAGATGTGTGGTGAGCACTTTGAACCCCCATGTGCTTCACAGACGTTTATAACGTAGAGCCGTGAAAAAAAAAAATCGCATTTTTTCTACAAAAATGATCTTTTTGCCCCCAAATTTTTATTTTAACAAGAGTAACAGGAGAAATTAGACCACAAAAGTTGTTGTGCGATTTCTCCTGAGTACGTTGATACCCAATATGTGTGGGTAAACCACTGTTTGGGCGCACCGCAGAGCTTGGAAGAGAAGGAGTGCCGTTTTACTTTTTCAATGTAGAATTGTCTGGAATTGAGATCGGACGCCATGTCGCGTTTGGAGAGCCCCTGATGTGCCTAAACAGTAGAAATCCCCCACAAGTGACCCCATTTTGGAAACTACACCCCCCATAGAACTTATCTAGATGTGTGGTGAGAACTTTGAATGCCCAAGTGCTTCACAGAAGTTTAGAATGCAGAGTCGTGAAAATAAAAAATATTTTTTTTTTCCACAAAAAAGATTTTGTAGCCCCCAAGTTTTTATTTTCACAAGCGTAACAGGAGAAATTGGACCCCAGAAGTTGTTGTCCAATTTATCCCGAGTACGCTGATGCCCCATATGTGCAAATGTACCCGCAGGATGCGTTTTTTGCCCATAGACTTGTATTGCCGACGGATCGTGACGGATAGCCACACGTCACGTCCGTCGTGCACTGGATCAGTGTTTTGGCGGACTGTCAGCACAAAAAAACGTTCAATGTAACTTTTTTTGTACGTTGCATCCGCCATTTCTGACCGCGCATGCGTGGCCGTAACTCCGCCCCCTCGTCCCCAGGACATAGATTGGGCAGCGGATGCGTTGAAAAACTACAGCTGCTGCCCACGTTGTGCACAATTTTCACAACGTGCGTCGGTATGTCGGGCCGATGCATTGCGACGGCCCCGTACCGACATAAGTGTGAAAGAAGCCTAACCCTAAATTTAGCGCCAACCCTAACCCTAAATTTAGCGCCAACCCTAACCCTAAATTTAGCCCCAACCCTAACCCTAAATTTAGCCCTAACCCTAGCCCTAACCCTAGCCCTAACCCTAATTTTAGCCCCAACTGCTGTTCTCCTGCCGGCCGGCAGATGGAGACAGATGGCGGGCGCACTGCGCATGCGCCCGCCATTTTCTTTTCCCCGGCGGCCAGGAGGAGCAGCAGGAGGACCCACGGACACCGGTGAGTATGATAGGGTCCCCGAATCCCCCTATTTCTCTGTCCTCTGATGTGCGATCACATCAGAGGACAGAGAATTACACTTTGCTTTTTTTTTTTTTTTTTTTGCGGTCGCCGGTAAACAGTTAATTACCGGCGATCGCAAAACAGGGGTCGGTAAAACCGACCCCGATCACGCTCTTTGGGGTCTCGGCTACCCCCAGCAGCCGAGACCCCAAAGATTCTCCCGGGGCCGGCCGGCGGGCGCACTGCGCATGCGCCCGCCATTTTGAAGATGGCGGCGCCCACCGGGAGCCACGAGGAGCATCGGGGGAGACAGGTGAGTATCGGGGGTGATCGGGGACCCCTTTTCTCTGTCCTCTGATGTGCGATCACATCAGAGGACAGAGAAATTAAAAAGAAATCACTTTTTTTTTGCGATCGCCGGTAAACGGTTAATTACCGGCGATCGCAAATGCGGGGTCGGTACAAAACCCCCCGAATCATGTTCTCTGGGGTCTCGGCTACCACCGGCAGCCGAGACCCCGGAGAAAATCCGACTCTGGGGGGCGCTATTTACTTTTTCCACAGCGCCGTTAATTAACGGCGCTGTGGTTTAAGTACCCTTAGCGGCCGCCGTTAAAAGGCGTATCGGCGGTCGCTAAGGGGTTAAGCCAGAGAGATATCTCACAAAAAAATCGTTTTTCGCTCCCCTCCTTCCCAGAGCCATAACTTTTTTATTTTTCCGTCAATCTGGCCATGTGAGGGCTTATTTTTTGTGGGACAAGTTCTACTTTTGAACTACATCATTGGTTTTACCATATCATGTACTAGAAAACGGAAAAAAAAATCAAAGTGCGGTGAAATTGCAAAAAAAAAGTGCAATCCCACACTTTTTTTGTTTGGCTTTTTTGCTAGGTTCACTACATGCTAAAACTGACCTGCCATCATGATTCTCCAGGTCATTACGAGTTCATGTCTAAGTACCAAACATGTCTAGGTTCTTTTTTATCTAAGTGGTAAAAAAAAAATTCCAAACTTTGCTAAAAATAAAAAAAATTGCTCAATTTTCCGACACCCATAGCATCTCCATTTTTCGTGATCTCGGGTCAGTTGGGGCATATTTTTTGCGTGCCGAGCTGGCGTTTTTAATAATACAATTTTGGTGCAGATACGTTCTTTTGATCGCCCATTATTGCATTTTAATGCAATGTCGTGGCGACCAAACAACCGCAATTCTGGGGTTTCAAATTTTTTTCTCGCCATGCTGTTTAGCGATCAGGTTAATCCTTTTTTTTATTGATAGAACGGGCGATTCTGAACGCGGCGATACCAAATGTGTAGGTTTGATTTTTTTTTTTTATTGTTTTATTTTGAATGGGGCGAAAGGGGGTGATTTAAACTTTTATATATTTTTTTATTTTTTTTTATATTTCTTAACACTTTTTTTAACTTTTGCCATGCTTCAATAGTCTCCATGCGAGGCTAAAAGCTGGCACAACTCGATCAGCTCTGTTACATAGGAGCGAAGCATAGATCACTCCTATGTAGTAGGTTTACTGCATTTCTGTGTGCGCCGACAACAGGGTGGCGCTCATAGCAATCCGGCATCAACAACCATTGAGGTTTTCAATAGACCTCTAGTTGTCATACTGGGGGGGGGGGGGGGGGACAGGGATCTTTTTTTTAAACACACAAAAAAAAGATTTTTCATATCTTCTCTCCAGCGAACGCTGCTGGAGAGAAGAAATGAATGGCGGCTTCAGCACCACGCGGGGGGGACAGCGCTTACTGTAGCGCTGTCTCCTGTACGGCACACGGACTGCACACGGACAGCATCCATGTGCGGTACATGTTTTACACGGACCCATTGACTTTAATGGGTCCGAGTAATACGTGCGCTCCCACGAACACTGACATGTCTCCGTGTTCTTCAAACGGACACACGGTCCGTGAAAACACGCTGACATGTGCAGAGACACATTGATTTTAATGTGTCTACGTGAGTCAGTGTCTCCGGTACGTGAGGAAACTGTCACCTCACGTACCGGAGCCACTGACGTGTGAAACCGGCCTAACAGCCGCAAATCATACAGCTGCAGGGACTGAAACATATTATTCATATATGCCCAAGATACTCGGAAAATACCCGAGCATGCTTGGATCACACATTAGCTGAGCACGTTTGCTCATCACTGACAGTGACTGAAGTGGCACCAATCACATCTATGACTGAAAGCCAGAAGCTGCAGGGAGAAATAATGTCCATTTCCTCCAGGTTGCCGGCTGTCAGTGCTGGTGCCGGGCAGCTTTAGAACGCTATTAGCTTGCAGATTAAACCCATATCTGCAGGTTAATAGCGATTGGAAACGCTACAGATTCCCTTTAATCCAGACCATGTTGCATATGTTATTTGGACATCTTTACATTCCCCCTAGTCTGCTCCATGCTGACTATGCATACAGTGGAGGAAATAAGTATTTGATCCCTTGCAGATTTTGTAAAGGTACCTTCACACATAACGATATCGTTAACGATATCGTTGCTTTTTGTGATGTAGCAACGATATCGTTAAGGAAATCGTTATGTGTGACAGCGACCAACGATCAGGCCCCTGCTGGGAGATCGTTGGTCGCTGAACAAAGTCCAGAACTTTATTTCGTCGCTGGATCTCCCGTGGACGTCGCTGGATTGGCGTGTGTGACACCGATCCAACGATGTCTTCACTGGTAACCAGGGTAAACATCGGGTAACTAAGTGCAGGGCCGCGCTTAGTAACCCGATGTTTACCCTGGTTACCAGCGTAAAAGTAAAAAAAAAACAAACACTACATACTTACCTACCGCTGTCTGTCCCCGGCGCTGTGCTCTGCACTCCTCCTGTACTGGCTGTGAGCGTCGGTCAGCCGGAAAGTAGAGCGGTGACGTCACCGCTCTGCTTTCCGGCCGCTGTGCTCACAGCCAGTACAGGAGGAGTGCAGAGAAGCAGAGCGCCGGGGACAGACAGCGGTAGGTAAGTATGTGGTGTTTGTTTTTTTTTACTTTTACGCTGGTAACCAGGGTAAACATCGGGTTACTAAGCGCGGCCCTGCGCTTAGTTACCCGATGTTTACCCTGGTTACCCGGGGACTTCGGGATCGTTGATCGCTGGAGAGCTGTCTGTGTGACAGCTCTCCAGCGACCAAACAGCGACGCTGCAGCGATCCGGATTGTTGTCGGTATCGCTGCAGCGTCGCTTAATGTGAAGGGGCCTTAAGTTTGCCCACTGACAAAGACATGAACAGTCTATAATTTTAAGGGTAGGTTAATTTTAACATTGAGAGATAGAATATCAAAAATAAACTCCAGAAAATCACTTTGTATAAATTATATACATTTATTTGCATTTTTCAGTGAGAAATAAGTATTTGATCCCCTACCAACCATTAAGATTTCTGGCTCCTACAGACCAGTTAGACGCTTCTAATCTACTCATTGCCTGCATTAACCCCTTCATGACCCAGCCTATTTTGACCTTAATGACCTTGCCGTTTTTTGCAATTCAGACCAGTGTCCCTTTATGAGGTAATAACTCGGGAACGCTTCAACGGATCGTATCGCTTCTGAGAATGTTTTTTCGTGACATATTGGGCTTCATGTTAGTGGTAAATTTAGGTCAATAAATTCTGCGTTTATTTGGGAAAAAAATGGAAATTTGGCTAAAATTTTGAAAATTTATTCTGTTAAACCAGAAAGTTATGTGACACAAAATAGTTAATAAATAACATTTCCCACATGTCTACTTTACATCAGCACAATTTTGGAAACAAAATTTTTTTTGCTAGGAAGTTATAAGGGTTAAAATTTGACCAGCAATTTCTCATTTTTACAACAAAATTTACAAAACCATTTTTTTTATGGACCACCTCACATTTGAAGTCAGTTTGAGGGGTCTGTATGGCTGAAAATACCCAAAAGTGACACCATTCTAAAAACTGCACCCCTCAAGGTACTCAAAACCACATTCAAGAAGTTTATTAACCCTTCACGTACTTCACAGCAGCAGAAGCAACATGGAAGGAAAAAATGAACATTTAACTTTTTAGTCACAAAAATGATGTTTTAGCAACAATTTTTTTTATTTTCCCAAGGGTAAAAAGAGAAACTGGACCCTAAACCTTATTGTACAATTTGTCCTGAGTACGCCGATACCTCATATGTGGGGGGGGGGAACCACTGTCTGGGTGCACGACAGGGCTCTGAAGGGAAGGAGCGCCATTTGACTTTTTCAATGAAAAATTGGCTCCAATCTTTAGCGGACCCCATGCCGCTTTTGGAGAGCCCCTGTGTGCCTAAACATTGGAGCTTACCCACAAGTGACCCCATTTTGGAAACTAGACCCCCCCAAGGAGCTTATCTAGATGCATAGTGAGCACTTTGAACCCCCAGGTGCTTCACAAATTGATCCATAAAAATGAAAAAGTACTTTTTTTTCACAAATAAATTATTTTAGCCTCAATTTTTTCATTTTCACATGGGAAACAGGATAAAATGGATCCTAAAATGTGTTGGGCAATTTCTACCGAGTACATCAATACCTCATATGTGGTCACAAACCACTGTTTGTGCACACGGCAAGGCTCGGAAGGGAAGGAGCGCCATTTGACTTTTGAATGAAAAATTAGCTCCAATCGTTAGTGGACACCATGTCGCGTTTGGAGAGCCCCTGTGTGCCTAAACATTGGAGCTCCCTTACATGTGACCCCATTTTCGAAACTAGACCCCCCCAAGGAACTTATCTAGATGCATAGTGAACACTTTGAACCCCCAGGTGCTTCACAAATTGATCCGAAAAAATGAAAAAGTACTATTTTTCACAAAAAAATTCATTTAGCCTCAATTTGTTCATTTCCACATGGGAAACAGGATAAATGGATCCTAAAATGTATTGGGCAATGTCTCCTGAGTACACTGATACCTCACATGTGGAGGTAAACCACTGTTTGGGCACGTGGCAGGGCTCGGAATGGAAGGAGTGCCATTTGACTTTTTGAATGAAAAATTAGCTCATATCGTTAGTGGACACCATGTCGCGTTTGGAGAGCCCCTGTGTGCCTAAACATTGAAACTCCACCACAAGTGACCCCATTTTGGAAACTAGACCTCCCATGGAACTAATCTAGATGTGCGGTGACCACTTTAAACCCCCAAGTGCTTCATAGAAGTTTATAACGCAGAGCCGTGAAAATAAAAAATCATTTTTCTTTCCTCAAAAAAGATGTTTTAGCAAGCAATGTTTTATTTTCACAAGGGTAACAAAAGAAATTAGACCCCAATAGTTGTTACCCAGTTTGTCCTGAGTACACTGATACCTCATATGTGGGGGTAAACCACTGTTTGGGCACACGTCGGGGCTCGGAAGGGAAGTAGTGACTTTTGAAATGCAGACTGTGATGGAATGGTCTGCGGGCGTCACGTTGCATTTGCAGAGCCCCTGATGTGCCTAAACAGTAGAAACCCCCCACAAGTGACCTCATTTTGGAAACTAGACCCCCCCAAGGAACTTTTCTAGATATGTGGTGAGCACTTTCAACCCCCAAGTGCTTCACAGAAGTTTATAACGCAGAGCTGTGAAAATAAAAAATAATTTTTCTTTCCTCAAAAATTATGTTTTACCAAGCAATTTTTTATTTTCGCAAGGGTAACAGGAGAAATTGGACCCCAATAGTTGTTGCCCAGTTTGTCCTGAGTACACTGGTACCCCATATGTGGGGGTAAACCACTGTTTGGGGACACGTCGGGGCACGGAAGGGAGGGAGCACCGTTTGACTTTTTGAACGCAAGATTGGCTGCAATCAATGGTGGCGCCATGTTGCGTTTGGAGACCCCTGATGTGCCTAAACAGTGGAAACCCCTCAATTCTAACTTCAACACTAACCCCAACACACTCCTAACCACAACCCTAACCCAACACACCCGTAACCATATCCATAACCCTAAAGGTACCGTCACACTAGACGATTTTACGACAAGAACGACAACGATCTGTGACGTAACAGCGTCCTCGTTAGCGATATCGTTGTGTTTGACACGCAGCAGCGATCTGGATCCCGCTGTGATGTCGCTAGTCGGCGCTGAAAGTTCAGAACTTTATTTTGTCGTTCGATTGGCGTGTATCGTTGTGTTTGACACCAAAAGCAACGACGCCAGCAACGATCATAGGGGCCGTCGCAGCGTCTTGCTCTAGCCAGGTAGGCGTTGTACATTAAAAAGGAGACGCCTTTACAATACATTGCAGTGACGCCCGTAATAGATTTAAATTTTAAACGTTTTCTTGGAAAATATAAATTTACCACGATCACATAAACTTCCCATACTATGATAGCCTAGGTCCAATACATATCGCCTGATTAATACAATAAAATATGCAATTACAAAGGATAGGGGACCGCCAAGTGATAAAGTATTACCTAAAATAAAAAAAAGGATACGCTATTACAAAAGGTGACTCCCTCTGTCCTGATAAAGCCTGGGAGGTGGTGTGTACATTCCATAAAGGAGGTCTTTACAATACATAACAATTACAAAAGGAGACGCCTTTACATTACATTATAACATTAAAAAAGTGACCTCAGGACATGACTTTACAAAGGAGATGCCATTGTGTCGCAATAGTCTGTGATGTGGTGTCTACATTATAAATAAAGGGGGTCTTTATAATACATTACAATGACAAAGGGGAGGACATAATGACATTAAAAAAGGTGACGCCATAACATGACTTTACAAAAGGAGATGCCATCTGTCGCCACAGCCTACATGGGGATTACAACAGCCATTACAAAAAAAGGCTTTTACTTTATTTAATAAAAAAAAAATGGTGACGCCATAACGTTATACAATGGAGTGGGTGTGATGTCTCCCTGTGAACTGTGATAGGCCACAGCGGGATCATCTATAGGTAGGTTCTATAGCAAGGTTCCGATATAAAAAGCTTGAGTCAACTGTTCAATCACTTGTGCGTATTTCAACTACGAGCATCTTGCAATAGGTTGGAAATCCACAACTCTGCATCGTGTTCATTCTCCATCTCGTAAGCGTACTGGTTGGAAATCAAGATCTTTGCAGCGTCTTTGTTTTATAACCTCTCGTGAGCGTCTTGTTTTGAAATCTGGAATTCTGCTCCGTATTGATTTAACATCTCGTGAGCGTCGTGGTTGTAAATCGAGACCTTTACATCGTTCTCTAGCTTCTTGTGAGCGACCTGGTTGGAGATTTTGAACTCATCAGCGTTCTTATTAAATCTTTCATGGTAATTTTTTTTTTTTTTTAATCTGCCATTTTCAAGCCCCAAAATTGGTATTAATAATATAAAAAAAGCATACGAACCATTCCATCCCTAAAATGGTGGCTACCAAAAGGAAAGAGCGCACGGCCCATCCCATACAAGAGAAGGCTGCTCACATTAGGAAAGGCACAGGGGCCACAACTTTCTTGCTTGATGTTGCTTCATTTTTTTATTTTTTTTTTTAGATGTCTGCCAATGAACAAGACTGTGTTCGGGCACTCATAGAGATGTACCGCTCCCTGCCCTGCTTGTGGAAGATAAAGTCGGCGGATTACAGCAACCGCTACAAAAAGAAAGATGCGTATGAGAACCTGGTGGCCATCTACAAGGAGCATCATCCCACTGAGACGGTGGATGAACACATTGTGCGTAAAAAAATCCAGGCTCTCCGCACAGTCTACAAAAAAGAGTTGAACAAGGTGGAAAAGTCGCTGAAGTCTGGGGCCGGAACTGACGACGTCTATGTGCCCAAGTTGTGGTACTATGACCTGCTGGCGTTCACTCGGGACCAGGAAATTCCTCGTCCGTGCCAGACTGTCACAAGCATATGTGCACCATCGCCTGAAGAGAACCTGCCCGAGTCTCCGGACGAGCATGTAAGTACCCCCTAGCTTCCCTTCTAGTAGCATGCCGTGTGTCTTGTAGGTTTATGAGACTGCATGGTTTCCAATAATAATGATTCACATTTTTCATGTTTAATCCCCCTGTTAATAACAGTTGTCACTTCCTGTTCTGAGAAGTATGTCCAAACAGTACTCCCCCCTCCTTTAAATGCATTTTTAATAATTTCCAAAGTCTATAACATAAAGATAAATACATTAACATATTGTGTCTTCCGCACATTTGTACGTACAGTATTGCTGCCCAATGTAGTTCAGCCCAGCTCTGAAAGCTCTGTAACCCCTGTGGTTTGCTACCTAGTTCCTCATAGCTTCCCATGAACAGGAATAGAGGTGTTGGAGAGGTGGGGCTCTAGGCTGAGTTGTTTGTATGTTATTGACTTTTAATTTTTTTTTCTTTTTGCTTGAATCGCAGGTGCCTCTTCAACAGCGGGAAAGACCAGAAGGGAACGATGTCCAGTCCCATCAGTCCTCCAGAAGCCCGTGTCTCGAGGATCAGACACGTCCACAGCGGCCATCTCGCAAAAGAAAGTCGACAGCGGGGACACCTGTGGATCTCCTGGCAATGGCTAACAACATCTTGTCCAAGCATGCGGCAACCCAGCTCTCCGCATTCCCAACCTTGGTTGAGGAACGGTTAAAAAAATTGGACGTTACCCAACGATCTCACGCGGAGCGATTGATGTTTGACGTTCTGAACGCGGCAGCCGCTGGAAAACTGAGCGACACATCTATGTTGAACATCACCGAGCGTCAGCCCAGTAGCCAGTTTTATTTGGGACCACCACAGGAGCCCATGCACAGCACTCCTGTCCGCAGACCAGGCCCACATCATTCTCAGTTCTGGACACCACCTGCACCTCCTTCTTTTGCAGACTTTTCACAAGGACCTCCTACGTCCACGGACCGGTACAGCGAGATGGGCACCTACTATCAAAATTTGTAGGGATCTTGTCTTGAAAACACTAGAGACTTCAGTTTTATAACGTCCATAATCCACTCTGCCTACTGCCCTGCAGTCATTGGCCTGACGCCCGGTAATTAATCCTTGTGCCTATGCATCATCAATAGTTTAAAAAAAACTTAATTTAAGATAAAAATTAAAAAAAAGGCTATCACACCTGCTATACTCACCCTCCGTCGCCTTTGCCACTCCCAGGACCACTCCATTGAAAGCGGCAGCTTACGGTCCCTGGGAAAGGTGGCGTAGGGTGAGTATAGCACTGCTTCAACGGGACTTCGGAAGGTGAGTATACAAATATATTTATATGTTAATAAACTCGGCCAATTTATCCCTCCCCTACTCCGTAATCCCCTATGGATCATCAACAGTGAAAATGTCATGTGAAAACAAATAAAATATATATATTTTTCAAATTTGTCTCCATACTACGTGGCTCTCTGGATGGGCAAAATACTATGTGGGTGGGCAATATGCAAAGTGGACATGCATACTGTACAATACCAAATGCATTATAATCGGGATAGATTATATATATATATATATATATATATATATATATATATATATATAGAACAGCACAATGCTCACCAATAGCGGGTGCCTAGCCCCCTGGATAGAATGGTCCAAGCATTTATCCAACATATATACAAAATAGGAAAAAGAAGGCAGCACTCATAAAGTTTCATGTGAAAAAAATATGGAGATTTAATCGACCCACATCACTGCGCGACGTTTCGGCTCCCTGAGCCTTTTTCGAGCCTTGAAAAAGGTTCAGTGAGCTGAAACGTCGCGCAGTGATGTGGGTCGATTAAATCTCCATATTTTTTTCACATGAAACTTTATGAGTGCTGCCTTCTTTTTCCTATTTTGTATATATGTATGTATATATATATATATATATATATATACATACACACACACACACACATCATGAAAGCGCTAGGGCAGAAGAGGTTGTTGATTCCCATGGTTCATATGTTTGATACAGAAGTAGAGTATTTTCATAGTTCAATATTTTAATTGGAATGGAATAAAAAGAACAAGACAATGTACATAAATCAATATATCGTTATGTTGACATTGTTACTTGACAAAGAAATTGGTTGGGTTCTAAAAAGAATGGTACACGAGAGCGGATGAACAAAAACAAATGTAATCCATAATAAATGGTAAAAGATATGCCTACAGTTGCGCTACAATTGTTGGTGCTGCCATGAGACAGCCCCTGGACCATTGAAAAAGTCACAGTATTTTTCCCTGCAATTTGTCGCGTCATCATTGTTCCTTCCGGATCCCAGACTTTCCAGGCCAGAAACCCTGTGCTCATCTAGACGCCATTCTCCCTGGGTTATATCCCCGTTTGCAGGGTCAACAGAGTCTACATACTGTGGAGGGCTGTATGCAGTGGCATCACGGCGGCGCAAAAAGTTGTGGAGGACGCAACAAGCAAGAACCACAGAGTCTATAGACGATAGTTTCATGTTCATTGCAGTGTGGAAAACACGAAATCGGTTTGCCATGATTCCAAACGCATTCTCCACAACGCGTCTAGCTCTCGAAAGCCGGTAATTAAATATGCGCCGCTCAGGTGTCAGAGTTTTCTGGGAGAATGGCTTCAAAAGGTTGGGATGCAGTGGGAACGCCTCATCTCCGACAAACACAAAGTTCATGTTTTCAGTAGTGTCACTGTTGGGAGGCAAGGCCAGTTTGTTTTCTTTCAAGCGGTCCCCAAAATCGGTTAGCTCCAAAACTCCGCCATCAGATAATCTCCCGTTAATCCCTACAGACACACTTACAAATTCGTAGTTCGCATTAACGAGGGCCATCAGAATTACGCTGAAATAACCCTTATAGTTATAATAAAAGGAGCCGGAGTGTGGTGGTTGGGTGATGCGGACATGTTTCCCATCCAAGGCACCCCCGCAATTAGGGAACTGCCATTGCTCATGAAATCCCCTTGAAATCTCTTTCCAATCATCCGGGGTCTCCGGGAAAGGCATGTAATTTTGGTGTAAAGCAGAGATAATTGCTTTACATGTCTCCGGAATTATGACGCTGAGTAGGGTTCGGGAAATCGCAGCGCAGTAATGCAAGTCTTGCATAGACCTTCCAGTCGCCAGGAACCGGAGCGTAACAGCCAGTCTCTCATCCACAGGGACAGCAGCTCGCATCCTTGTATTTTGCCGCCTAATATAAGGTTCCACAGCTTCAAGTAGGAAATTAAATGAATCCTCGGACATTCTCAGGTAGTTCTTGAAATCATGCGGGTTGTTCTCCTTCAGTTCCCTGATTAGGCCCATGTGGGACAATTGATTCCTCTTCTGCAGCCACTGTCTGGTCCACATGCGGCGCTGTCGCTTTGCACGATTGTTTCGCGCTTCAGCCTCCAGCTGGTTCTGAGCTTCTAACAGCAATGCAGCCGCTACAATCGCAGGTACATCCGAAAGAGACATGGCAACCTGAAAAAGCACAATAAAAAATAATTATTACATATGATTTGCTAAAGTGACACAAGACAACCAATACTGTTAAATAGTGTTCACACATCTTTTTTTTTTTTTTTTTGGTTAGAAGGCAAAGTTCACATTAGCGTTTTGTTCGGTGCAGCCACGGCAATGCATGTGCCACTATATTTTACCTAGGGGCCTGAAATAACATGTGTTGCCCTATCGTTTTGTGAATCATGCGTCAGGACACAGAGGACGATGCATGATGTTTTTTTTTCTGACCCTAAAACCATGGAAAAGTTAATGCATGGGTCACAAAAAGCGGCGTTGGGCATGTGCTCACATATCTGTTCAGCGTTGCATCTCAGACGCTGCCCTGTTCTACAGAAATGTGAACATAGGATTTAATGGAAATTTATATTTACATGTGTAATAAGCAGCGTTTAACACTACAGCCGCACCTCATTAACATCCCAAAATTACGATACAAGCTACTACAAAACTGAAAGCAAGACAATAAACGCTGTGACTTGGTAACAGGAACGCCAAAAAAAAAAAGGATGTCTGGAGCCGGCGTCACAAACGCGACGCTGTGCATAATCAGAGACGCTATAGCGATGCCGATCGCGCCGCAGCTAGGACCTCCTCTGGGCGTGGTTAGGCGGTGCCGTACAGCGTCTATCTTTAGAAAATGGCGGCGAGACAGCGCTGTGCTCCTCTGGGGCAGGCCGAGGTGCGTTTTTTTGTGGACAAGATGGATGCCCTCGACTATGAGGGACGGAGGAGCCGGCCTGCCCACCCAAATTTGCACAAGAATGCAGTGCTGGGCCGCATTGCAGAAATGATGGAGAGGAGGTTTAGCATCCGGCGCAGTGCGCTGCAACTGCGCAAGAAGTGGGCCGACCTGCGCTATAAGCAGCCACTCCATCTGGCACACTTGCGAGCGGAGGCAAAGCAAGGCAAGTATCAGAATGGTGGAATTGGAAGACGCACGGTACCGAGCGGGGGGAAATGGGAGACTCGTGCCCGTGGTTGCCAACTTGTCCGGGACTTACGAGGACAAAAATTTAATATTTTCTTTTCAAATTTCTATAATGTCCAAGCGCAAAAATGCGTTGTCGCGTAAAAATTGGTCAGGTCATGAATTCCATAATCTCCACCCCCCATATTTAATTTATACGGATGTCCGCAATTGTAATCCCGATTGTCCTGAAATCATTACGTGGAGGTTGGCAACCCTGCTCGCACTGCCAGTAGGGGGAAACAGGAGACGTGCACTGCCGTGAGGTGCTTCCTATGTTCTATATATGTAATTACATTTAGCTTGTCAAAATTGATTTTTACTCCTTCCCGCAAATGGCCTCTTTTTTTTTTTTTTTTTCTACAGCTCTGTACTTTTGTTGTCTAAACATGGCGATTTCTTTTTTTTAATTTTTTTGTGTAGAGAGACGCCGCCGGCACCAGAGGGCACTGGCCTCCACCACAGCGGCCAGCAGCAGGCCACAGCCTGGACCGTCACGTAAGTTATCCATCATTCATTTCAATTTTATAACTGCATATGGGACTTTACAGGGGAGCAGAAATATAGAATACATTACAGATGCTGCCGAATTTCGATAGGCTCCTAACTTTTGCTGTCAATGTTGTCTAGTTTTATTGTGATGTCTACAGCTCTGTACTTTTGTTGTCTAAACATGGCGATTTCTTTTTTTTATATTTTTGTGTAGAAAGACGCCGCCGGCACCAGAGGGCACTGACCTCCACCACAGCGGCCAGCAGCAGCCCACAAGCTGGACCGTCACGTAAGTTATCCATCATTCATTTCAGGCTCCTAACTTTTGCTGTCAATATTGTCTAGTTTTATTGTGATGTCTACAGCTCTGTACTTTTGTTGTCTAAACATGGTGTTTCTTTTGTTTTTGTGTAGAGAGACGCCGCCGGCTACAGAGGATACTATCCTCCCCCACATCTTCCAGCAGCAGCAGCAGCAGCCCACAAGCTGGACCGTCACGTAAGTTATCCATCATTCATTTCAAAATTATAACGGCATATGGGACATAAGAGGTGAGCTGAAATATTGTATACATTACAGATGCAGTAACCCCACCACAGGCCACTACTCCGCCCTTCCGCTACCCATCTTCCTCCCCCGGCTCGGCATCATTCTCCCCAGAGGCGAGCATTCGTAAGTGACGATAAACTGCGAGCGGTTCCCCACAGCGAGTTCAATTGTTAAACAGATATGATTTTGATTCCTTTTAGCTCCGGGAACTCTGGCCCGAGACAGGGGATGGGTGGTCAGCAGCTCCAGTGATGGACAACAGGCGTCCCTTCTCCGTAAGTATACAGACAGTGGGAGGGGTTATCGGTGGGATGTCACATTTGACAGCGACTAATAAAATGCAACCAAAAAAAAAAAAAGACCTCTGGGACAGGACAAAAAAAAATGACTTTTATTCTATCTTCTATCTACAGAACCGGACACTGTGAGAGAGCTGCTGGCCAAACAAGAGGGACTGGAGCGGACAGTAGCGCTCTTGGAGCGCACAGTAGTGCTGCTGCAGCATCAAGTGCAGCAACATGGACGCACGCTGCGACACCTTTTGGCGCGCGGGCGTTAAAAATGTTTTTTTTTCTGTTTTTCTTGACAGATGTTAGTGTTTTGTTGAAAAAAAAAAAAAATCAGTTCAGTTTCTAAAAAAAAAAAAATTTCGTTCCTTTAAGTTGTGTGCTGTTTTATTTACTAGCGGAGCACGCCAGGGCCAGCCAAGGCAGACACAAGAGAATTAGTTAACCTTTCCATATAGTGTGTGCAAAATTGGCAGACAGCTAGTTTACCTTTCCATATGGTGTGTGCAAAATTGGCAGACAGCGCAACTGAGTTTGCAAACCGCATAGTAATGCCTCCATCTTGTGCGTCTGCTTGCCAGATGCACAAGATGGCTGCCGGAGGTGTTTTATCCATCATTACACCATATACATAGATAAACATTATTGAATAGCCATAACTATACACAAAAGAAACAAACAACTGAAAGACATTTCATACCGTTGATGAGCAAGAAAAGAAACGATGAAGACGCCTGCAGTAGAATACGTTCTAGACAGAACGTCCACGGGAGAAGAGGATCGTAGCTGGCGAAGGATCGTTCCGAACAGGACGCTGGAAAGGCAGAAGACCGTGAAGACACAGCGCTCCAACAATATGAATCAATCGCTGTAGAGTTGCGGTTTATATTCCGGGACGCCGTAACGTCACATCCTGGGTGTCTCCCTGTGCATAAAACACACCTATCTGGCTACGTCTGCATCGTTAGATCGTTACACTCTTGCTGTGTGACACTGAGCAAACGACTAGCGAGGACGATCTGTGAGTCGCTGTTACGTCACTGTATCGCTCCAGCATCGTTCGTAGGTTGGTGTGTTTGGCATCTCTGCAGCGACCTAAACAGCGACGTTCCAGCGATCTTATTTTGGTCGGATCGTTGTCGTTCTCGTTGTAAAATCGTCTAGTGTGACGGTACCTTAACAACAAGCCTAATCTTAACCCTATTTCCAACCCTAGCCCTAATTCCAACCCTAACTCTAATTCCAACCCTAACCCTAAGTCTATGTGCCCACGTTGCGGATTCGTGTGAGATTTTTCCGCACGATTTTTGAAAAATCCGCAGGTAAAAGGCACTGCGTTTTACCTGCGGATTTACAGCAGATTTCCAGTGTTTTTTGTGCACATTTCACCTGCGGATTCCTATTGAAGAACAGGTGTAAAACGCTGCGGAATCCGCACAAAATTTACATGCTGCGGAAAATACAATGCAGCGTTTCCGCACGGTATTTTCCGCACCATGGGCACAGCGGATTTGGTTTTCCGTAGGTTTACATGGTACTGTAAACCTGATGGAAAACTGCTACGAATTCGCAGCGGCCAATCCGCTGCGGATCCCCGGCCAATCTGCTGCGGATCCGCGGCCAATCCGCTGCGGATCCGCAGCCAAATCCGCACCGTGTGCAAATACCCTAACCCTAGCCCTAACCCTAGCCCTAACCCTAGTGGAAAAAGAAAAAAAAATATTTTCTTTATTTTATTATTGGCCCTATCTATGGGGGTGATAAAGGGGGGGGTCATTTACTATTTCTTTTATTTTGATCACTGTGATAGGTTATAGGAAAGCCTACAGCCTGCACTGACGTCGCAGCTACAGCCACAAAATTTTGCACAGTCACACGTCTGGACCCCGAGAGCATCATAGGCTATGTTGTGAGGCGAAATTTTAACCCCGCGCATTCCAATTCACCAAACAATTTTGCCCCTATCTACATAATGGGGAAAAAAGTGAAAGGAAAAGTGTTGGAGGCGTCGCAGCTACAGCAACAAAATTTTGCACAGTCACACGTCTGGACCCCGAGAGCATCATAGGCTATGTTGTGAGGCGAAATTTTAACCCCGTGCTTTCCAATTCACCAAACAATTTTGCCCCTATCTACATAATGGGGAAAAAGTGAAAGGAAAAGTGTTGGAGGCGTCGCAGCTACAGCCACAAAATTTTGCACAGTCACACGTCTGGACCCCGAGAGCGTCATAGGCTATGTTGTGAGGTGAAATTTTAACCCCGCGCTTTCCAATTCACCAAACAATTTTGCTCCTGTCTACACAATGCGAAAAATTGAAAGGAAAAGTGTAGGAGGCAAATTGACAGCGGCCAGATGTGAACAAGGGGGACTTAAAGAATGAGAGCGATGGCGCCAAAGAGTATATACCGTACAGTTGCTAAGGTGGGGCCCCGACATGGGATACTCACCACACACGGGGATATAAACACACACACAAAATGCGCCACACACTACCACGTGCTTGAACACATATTACCCTCAGCACACATTTCACCACAAATACACCAACCTCGCCACATAAAAGTCGAAACACAAAAGTCGCCACTCAAAACTCGCCACGCGCAGAACTCGCCACATGCAAAAACTAGGCTCTTGCAAAACTCGCCACAAGTGCAAAACTCACCTCATGGAAAACTCGCCTCACGCAAAACTTGCACACGCGGAAAAATTGCCACATGCACAAAAGTTGCAACACATGCAAAAGTTGCCTCACACAAAACTTTCACATACTCAAAAGGCACCACACATAAAACTCGCCACGCGCAAAACTCGCCATGCGCAAAACTTGCTGCACACAACTTGCTACACTAACCTGTCACATGCAACTCGACACACAAAAAGTTGCTACACGCATGTTGCCACACAAAACTCATCTCACAAAAGTCGCTACATGCATGTCGTCACACGCAACTCAACACACACAACTTGACAAACTAAACTCGCCCTAAAACACACACAAGTCTGGTATTTTCCTTCAAAAATAAAAATCTGATTAATAAGCAGACAAACTACAACAAATGTGCCATATAGGAAATACGGCAGCTGTCAGTCACATGACCTGTTTATTATGTGTATGTGTGAGCTAATATATACTGCCAGGGGCAGGGCTTCCTGTTGGCTGGGGATTTATCAGGCTGCCAATTTAGCTTACAAATACTGAGGTAAAAATAGTGAGCAAATAACTTGTGAACGAGGTCTAATACAGGAGGAGATGACACACAGGTATATACTATATACAGGGGAGATGACACACAGATATATACTATATACAGGAGAGATTACACACAGGTATATACTATATAGAGGAGGAGATGACATACAGGTACATATATATACAGGAGGAGATGACATACAGGTATATACTATATACAGGAGGAGATGACACACAGGTATATACTATATACAGGAGCAGATGACCTACAGGTATATACTATATACAGGAGGAGATGACATACAGGTATATGCTATATATAGAAGATGACATGCATGTATATACTCTATACAGGAGGAGATGACACAGATATATACTATATACAGGGGAGATGACACACAGGTATATACTATATACAGGAGGAGATGACATACAGGTATATACTATATATAGAAGGAGATGACATTCAGGTATATACTATATATAGGGGAGATGAGACACAGCAGGTATATACTATATACAGGGGAGATGACATACAGGTATATACTATATACAGGAGATGACATACAGATGTATACTATATATAAGGGAGATGACAAACATGTATATACTGAGGTGATGAGGTGAAAATGAGAGGTGTGAGGTGAAAATGAAAAAGTGTGAGTGCAAAATGAGAGGAGTGAGGAAAAATAGTGGAGTGATCAGAAAATGACAGATGTCAGGTTGAAATGACAAGTATTAGGGGGGGAATGAGAGGAGTGAGGGAGAAAATGAGAGGTGGGAGGGGGAAAATGAAAGATGTGATTGGGAAAATGAGAGGCGTGATGGGAAAATAAGACAAGTGAGGTGCTATAACTAACCACAGATATTTACTATGCCCAGGCAACGCCGGGCTCTTCAGCTAGTAAGTAAATATATGAACCATTATTAGAACACAGTTCTCTCAATGTTTGCAGTTTTCCGCCCACATTCTATAGACGTACTGATAGGGAATATAGGTTGTGAGCCCCGATAGGAACAGTAATGATGATGTTGCTATATAAGTAAAATAAATAAATAAATGCAATGGTGGCCCATAGGAATATTATACTTGCAGTGTAATGATTACAAACTGCCACAAGATGTCAGCAGTCCCCAGTCATTTCGATAACACCTACTTCAGCAATCGAATAACACGGAAAGAACAGAACATGCTTCGGTCATATTCTCTGTTTTGTTTATTTTTTTTTCCTGATATTTAGGGATATTGGTGGACACATAATGGAAATAAGTATGTTTTTCCCCTTTTTTTTTTTATACCCACACGGGGATAATAAAATACATATACAGTTTTTTTTTCCCCATTCTGTAACAAATATTTTTAAACTGTACAGACCAAAAGTTTGGGCACACCTTCTCATTTAAAGATTTTTCTGTATTTTCATGACTATGAAAACTGTACATTCACACTGAAGGCATCAAAACTATGAATTAACACATGTGGAATTATATACTTAACAAAAAAAGTGTGAAACTGAAAATATGTTCTTCAAAGTAGCCACCTTTTGCTTTGATGACTGCTTTGCACACTCTTGGCATTCTCTTGATGAGCTTCAAGAAGTAGTCACCGAAATGGTTTTCACTTCACAGGTGTGCCCTGTCAGGTTTAATAAGTGGGATTCCTTGCCTTTTAAATGGGGTTTGGGCCATCAGTTGTGTTGTGCAGAAGTCTGGTGGATACACAGCTGATAGTCCTACTGAACAGACTGTTAGCTGCTCTTTTCTTGCCATAATACACATTCTAAGTAAAGAAAAACAAGTGGCCATCATTACTTTAAGAAATGGAGGTCAGTCAGTCTGAAAAATTGGGCAAACTTTGAAAGTGTCCCAGAGTGCAATGGCAAAAACTATCAAGCGCTACAAAGAAACTTGCTCACATGAGGACCGCCCCAGGAAAGGAAGACCAAGAGTCACCTCTGCTTCTGAGGATAAGTTTATCCGAGTTACCAGCCTCAGAAATCGCAGGTTAACAGCAGCTCAGATTAGAGACCAAGTCAATGCCACACAACTTCTAGCAGCAGACTCATCTCTACAACAACTGTTAAGACGAGACTTTGTGCAGCAGGCCTTCATGGTAAAATAGCTGCTAGGAAACCACTGCTAAGGACAGGTAACAAGCAGAAGAGACTTGTTTTGGCTAAAGAACACAAGGAATGGACATTAGACCAGTGGAAATCTGTGCATTGATCTGATGAGTCCAAATGTGAGATCTTTGGTACCAACCACCGTGTCTTTGTGCGACGCAGAAAAGGTGAACGGATGGACTCTACATGCCTGGTTCCCACCGTGAAGCATGGAGGAGGAGGTGTGATGTGTGGGGGTGCTTTGCTGGTGACACTGTTGGGGATTTATTAAAAATTGAAGGCATGCTAAACCAGCATGGCTATCACATCATCTTGCAGCGGCATGCTATTCCATCCGGTTTGCGTTTAGTTGGACCATCATTTATTTTTCAACAGGACAATGACCCCAAACACACCTCCAGGCTGTGTAAGGGCTATTTGACCAAGAAGGAGAGTGATTGGGTGCTACGCCAGATGACCTGGCCTCCACAGTCACCAGACCTGAACCCAATCGAGATGATTTGGGGTGAGCTGGACCGCAGAGTGAAGGCAAAAGGGCCAACAAGTGCTAAGCATCTCTGGGAACTTCTTCAAGATTGTTGGAAGACCATTCCCGGAGACTACCTCTTGAAGCTCATCAAGAGAATGCCAAGAGTGTGCAAAGAAGTCATCAAAGCAAAAGGTGGCTACTTTGAAGAACCTATAATATAAGACACTAGATGGTGGCCCAATTCTAACGCATCGGGTATTCTAGAATATGTATGTATGTACGTCGCGCTTAGTACAGCCATGTAGTATATAGCACAGCCACGTAGTATATAACACAGTCACGTAGTATATAACACAGCCACGTAGTATATAGCACAGCCACGTAGTATATAGCAGCCACATAGTATATAGCAGCCATATAGTATATAGCACAGCCCATGTAACACAGTCAGCCACTTAGTAAAAAGCACAGCCATGTAGTATATAGCAGCCACGTAGTATATAGCACAGCCCCCATAATATGTAGCACAGCCCACGCAGTATGTAACACAGGCCACGTAGTAAATAACACAGCCCATGCAGTATATAACACTGCCCACGCAGTATATAACACAGCCCACGCAGTATATAACACTGCCCATGCAGTATATAATAACATAGTAACATAGTAACATAGTAACATAGTTAGTAAGGCCGAAAAAAGACATTTGTCCATCCAGTTCAGCCTATATTCCATCATAATAAATACCCAGATCTACGTCCTTCTACAGAACCTAATAATTGTATGATACAATATTGTTCTGCTCCAGGAAATATTGTTCTGCTCCAGGAAAAATAATACAGGCCACGTAGTATATACCACAGCCCACGTAACAGAGACAGCCAGGTAGTTTATAGCACAGCCACGTAGTATATACCACAGCCCACACAGTATATAACACAGGCCACGTAGTATATAACACAGCCCATGTAGTATATAGTAGCCACGTAGTATATAACACAGCCCACGCAGTATATAACATAGGCCACATAGTATATAACACAGCCCACGCAGCATATAACACAGCTCACGCAGTATATAACACAGCCCACGTAGTATATAGCAGTGTGGGCACCATATCCCTGTTTTTGTAAAAAAAAATTTAACCCCTTAACCCCCAAGGGTGGTTTGCACGTTAATGACAGGGCCAATTTTTACAATTCTGACCACTATCCCTTTATGAGGTTATAACTATGGAACGCTTCAACGGATCCCTATGATTCTGACAATGTTTTCTCGTGACATATTGTACTTCATGATAGTAGTACAATTTATTTGATATTACCTGCGTTTATATGTGAAAAAAATGGAAATTTGGCAAAAAGTTTGAAAATTTCACAATTTTCCAAATTTGAATTTTTATGCCCTTCAATCACAGAGATATGTCACACAAAATACTTAATAAGTAACATTTCCCACATGTCTACTTTACAGCAGCACAATTTTGGAACCAAATTGTTTTTTGTTAGGTAGTTATAAGGGTTAAAATTTGACCAGCAATTTCTCATTTTTACAACATTTTTTTTAGGGACCACATCACATTTGAAGTCATTTTGAGGGGTCTATATGATAGAAAATAACCAAGTGTGACACTGTGCTGCTCAGTTTATTATGATAGACTTTCAGCCATACATGGACATTATGTAGTGCTAATAAGCCTGGTTCTATCATTTGTTATACTTTGCTGCCATCTACTGGCCGTTTGCTATATCACTGTAATATTTGTTATGGAATTTTCCCACAACACCTTTCTGTCTTTAGCTCCTCCTATCTTTTTCCTTCTCTTCCTGTTTTTGTACTCCGTGCCATCTTGGATCCCACATGTGCTGCAGAGCTGGAGAAAGGATTCTCTTGTTACCTCTAACCTGAAGCTTCTATTATCTCTGTCTGGTGATTCTGTAACAGCTCTAACCTACAGTCCTCACTCTCACCAAGGTACTGTAAATAAATCTGTTGAATGTATCACTGCATCATCCTTCCGGATCACCACGCACGTCTGATAGAGACTGGCGGCACAGGTTGGCGAGTAACGCTACCTGCCATTGCTTATATAGCGATTTGTGATCACATCCCTCAGACACATCTCATCCACGTATATCGGTGGCAGAATAGACACCATTCTAAAAACTGCACCCCTCAAGGTGCTCAAAACCACATTCAAGAAGTTTATTAACCCTTCAGGTGTTTCACAGAAATGTTTGGAATGCTTAAAAAAACCAAACATTTAACTTTTTTCACAAAAAATTTATTTCAGCTCCAATTTGTTTTATTTTACCAAGGATAACAGGAGAAAATGGACAGCAGAAGTTGTTGTACAATTTGTCCTGAGTACGCAGATACCCCATATGTGGGGGTAAATCACTGTTTGGGCGCATGGCAGAGCTCGGAAGGGAAGGAGCGCCGTTTGACTTTTCAATGCAAAATTGACTGGAATTGAGATGGGATGCCATGTTGCGTTTGGAGAGCCCCTGATGTGCCTAAACATTGAAACCCCCCACAAGTGACACCATTTTGGAAACTAGACCCCCCAAGGAACTTATCTAGATGTGTTGTGAGAACTTTGCACCCCCAAGTGTTTCACTACAGTTTATAACACAGAGCCGTGAAAATAAAAAATATTTTTTTTCCCCACAAAGATGTTTTTTTAGCCCCCCAAATTTTTATTTTCCCAAGGGTAACAAGAGATATTGGACCCCAATTTCCATTTTGGAAAGTAGACCCCCTAAGGAACTTATCTAGATGTGTGGTGCGCACTTTGACCCACCAAGTGCTTCACAGAAGTTTATAATGTAGAGCCGTAAAAATAAAAAATCATATTTTTTCACAAAAATGATCTTTTCGCCCCCAATTTTTTATTTTCCCAAGGGTAAGGCTAGTTTCACATTTGCGGTTAAGTCCGCAGCGTATCGTCCGCAACCACGAACGCATGTAAAAAAAACACATGCAAACGTCTGATAACGCAGCGTTTTTTATCCGCATCAGCTTACACATGATGTTAAAAAAACGCAGCGTTTGCATGCGTTTTTACAAGTGTTTGTGCTCTTTATGCGCACGCATTTAATATTTCCAGGATGGTGTGTCTTTAATGGGCATGTCTAAATCAGTTCCTGGACATGCGCAGTCCGAAGTACGCAAGAGCATCAAACGCATGCGTACGCAAGACACGTGTACGTATGCGTTCCCATAGACAGTAATGCGTTTTTTTGCCGCATTCCTTGCGCTAACAACCGCATACGTTTCTAGGCGGCAAACTGACGCCTCTAAAATTACTACATGTAGCGTTTACAGCGCCAAGCTGCAGACGACGAAACGACGCATGCGCCGTTAAACGCGGCAAAACGCAACATGTGCATCCCTAATGTTAAAGATAGGAATACACGACGCATGCGGAAAATTGCGGCACAGACGTTGCGGACACAACCGCAAATGTGAAACCAGCCTACGAGAAAAAATTTGATGCCAAAAGTTGTTGTGCAATTTGTCTTGAGTACGCTGATACCCGACATGTGGGGGTAAACCACTGTTTGGGCGCAAGGCAGAGATCGGAAGGGAAGGAGCACGATTGACTTTTCAATGCAAAATTGACTGGAATTGAGATGGGACACCATGTCGCGTTTGTAGAGCTCCTGATGTGCTTAAACATTGAAACCTCCCACAGGTGACACCATTTTGGAAAATAGACCCCCTATGGAACTTAAGTAGATGTGTTGTGAGAGCTTTGAACCCCAAAGTGTTTCACTACAGTTTATAATGCAGAGCCGTGAAAATAATTTTTTTTTTCACAAAAATTATTTTTTAGCCCCCCCAAATTTTTATTTTCCCAAGGGTAACAAGAGAAATTGGACCCCAAAAGTTATTGTCCAAATTGTCCTGAGTATGCAGATACCCCATATGTGGGGGCAACCACCGTTTGGGTGCATGGCAGAGCTCGGAAGGGAAGGAGCGCCTCTTGGAATGGAGACTTAGATGGATTGGTCTGCAGGCATCACGTTGCATTTGCAGAGCCCCTGATGTACCCAAACAGTAGAAACCCCCCACAAGTGACCCCATATTGGAAACTAGACCCCCCAAAGAACGTATCTAGATGTTTTGTGAGAACTTTGAACCCCAAGTGCTTCACTACAGTTTATAACACAGTGCCGTGAAAATGAAAAATAATTTTTTTCCCACTAAAATTATTTTTTAGCCCTCAGTTTTGTATTTGCCCAAGGGTAACAAGAGAAATTGGACCCTAAAAGTTGTTGTTGTTCAATTTGTCCTGAGAACGCTGATATCCCATATTTGAGGGGGAACCACCGTTTGGACGCATGGCAGAGCTCGGAAGGGAAGGAGCGCCGTTTGGAATGCAGCCTTAGATGGATTGGTCTGCAGGCGTCACATTGCATTTGCAGAGCCCCTGATGTACCTAAACAGTAGAAACCCCCCACAAGTGACCCCATATTGGAAACTAGACCCCCCCGAGGAACTTATCTAGATGTGTTGTGAGAACTTTGCACCCCCAAGTGTTTCACTACGGTTTATAACGCAGAGCCGTGAAAATAAAAAATATATTTTTTTTCCCACAAAAGTGTTTTTTTAGCCCTCCAAATTGTTATTTTCCCAAGGGGTAACAAGAGATATTGGACCCCAAAAGTTGTACAATTTGTCCTGAGTACGCTGATACTCCATATGTTAGGGTAAACCCCTGTTTGGGCGCACGGGAGAGCTCGGAAGGGAAGGAGCACTGTTTTACTTTTTTAATGCAGAATTGACTGGAATTGAGATTGGACGACATGTCGCGTTTGGAGAGTCCTTGAAGTGCCTAAACAGTGGAAGCCCCCAATTCTAACTGAAACCCTAACCCACTGTTTTCAAGTCAAACAATTGTAGTAAGTTTATTGGAGATATTCATAAATCTTCTCTTTCATTTATAAATCTTCTCTTTAGAATTAAACAATATCGCACAACATAAGGACCATTGAAGTATATGGTATGGGAATCATAATTCAACGTTTCGGCTAAATTATAAGCCTTTATCAAGAAATACCTAAATGTAATACAAAATAATATTTAGTACATAACATTCAAGTAAAGCAAAATATATACATATTTTCGTAACAATCTAGAGAGTAAAAGGTAAAAAAAGTAACCACCTCTATCATATATGCAGAAAACACAGAAAATTGCTGTAAAGACGCACGGGACCCTACTAGGTAAATACAGTGTCATGGTCATACTATACAAAAGAGTATTATCCTCATTACAAAAATAATGATTTCCACTACAAAAAAAGGGGTATATAAGTGTGTGTATATAGATGTTAATATGCTAATACTAATGCAAGTAGCACTACAGTGCCCCTGCAACAAAAAATATCGACACTGCCAGATATACATAAAACCTAATGTAGCCACACTGAAAAAAGAAGGATATACAGTACTGCCCGAAAATTACATCACCCAATATCAGGTAAGTATATCAGGTAAGTATATCACTCCCTAAACCGCAACAATGTGGTAGGACCAAAAACAAAACAAGAAAAACACATAATAAGTCCATAGGGACATAACAAGAAAGGTGATCCCCCCACATTAAAGCCGTAGTGCGGTATAAAAGTGCAAATACCCATCCTGGCAGCCGCCAGATGGTGTGATAGGGAGAAAGGTGGCACGATCTTACCCGAGGCAGTGAGTCCGTTGCTGCGGTCCGAAGTGCGGTAACAGGACGCTGAAAACATGCGTCCTCTTAAGCAACCAGAGTGACCCGGTATGAAACTACTTCCGGGTGGCAGAACGAAGTGCGCGTGCGCGGCTCTAAAGCCGAGAAGAGCCGAGAATCGCCGGAAAAAGCCGACGAAATCCGGCCGATCATGTGACTCTCCCTGAAAAAATCAGCGTGGGTCAGCGCCTGTCTGTAAAGAGAAAGAAAGAATGATAAGAGAAAATAAAGGAGCGCACTATTATAATGTTGCAATATTAAGGAGGAAATAAGCGCACATATACAAATATATACCAACACTACATCGTACAAATAATATGAAATATGATATAAATATATATATGTATATTATAAAATGTATACATGAACCAAGATTGAAATAAGAAAAAAATATAAGAAAAAAATAGAAAAAGAAATAGAAATAAGAAAAGAAGAAAAGGGGAAAAAAGGGAAAAAAGATAGTAACGGGTCTATGGGAATGACCACACCTAGTGCATAACCTCATATTCCCTGTTAAGGCCAAGTGGAGAAAGAGTTTGTAACTTATGAATCCAATACGATTCCCGTATTTTTAACTTTTCTATTCTATTTCCTCCCCTTCTCATGGGAGGGATCCAATCAATCACTTGATATCTGAGTTGAGCAATAGTATGGTGGTTCAAAGAGAAATGAGCAGGAATCGGAAGGAGAGTACGCCCACATCTAATGGTAGACTTGTGTTGGGAGATGCGGTCCCGGAGATGCTGGGTAGTTTTACCAACATATCCGAGACCGCATGGACACTTAATCAAATATATGACAAACGTTGAATTACACGTATAGTGCCCTTTTATGGGAAATCTCTGTCCCGAACGCGGATGAGTGAATAAATCCCCCTTCATCACATTTGAACATTGTAGACACCCCAAACAAGGGAATGTCCCATTACGTGGGGTGCTGAAAACTCTCTGTGTCACCGAAGTCCTGGAAGAGCCCACATCTGCTTTCACTAGAAAGTTCCTCAGATTATCCGATCTCTTGTCACAAAAAATGGGTCTATTATTAAATTCGGGAATAGTAGGATATGAATTTTGTAAGATACTCCAATGTTTTAAAATACTTTGTTGAATACGTTTTTTAAAAGGATGAAAGACACTCACGAAGGCAATTCTGGGCTGTTTGGATGTCACCCTAGGATTATTAGTCTCCTCAATATTGTCACTCAAGGTTGAAGGGTACCCTCTATCTTGAAATTTCTTACCCATTTCGATATGTCTTGTAGCACATTGGACTGGGTTGGAGACAATTCTCCTTACTCTATCATGTTGAGATTTAGGTAGTGCTTTTTTAACATGACGTGGATGGTTGCTACTATATAAAAGTAAACTATTTTTGTCCGTCGGCTTGACATATAAGTTAGTGTCAAGCAACCCATCCGCCCCTACCATCACTAAAGTATCCAAGAAGTTAATTGATTGATATACTGTAATGAGAAAGTGATGTTAGGTGTACAAGAATTTAAGTCCGCATGAAAGCTCTGAAGGGTTATAGCGTCACCAGTCCAAATAAAAAATACGTCATCAATAAAACGTTTTGGAGACGTTTTATTGATGACGTATTTTTTATTTGGACTGGTGACGCTATAACCCTTCAGAGCTTTCATGCGGACTTAAATTCTTGTACACCTAACATCACTTTCTCATTACAGTGATCAATCAATTAACTTCTTGGATACTTTAGTGATGGTAGGGGCGGATGGGTTGCTTGACACTGACTTATATGTCAAGCCGACGGACAAAAATAGTTTACTTTTATATAGTAGCAACCATCCACGTCATGTTAAAAAAGCACTACCTAAATCTCAACATGATAGAGTAAGGAGAATTGTCTGCAACCCAGTCCAACGTGCTACAAGACATATCGAAATGGGTAAGAAATTTCAAGATAGAGGGTACCCTTCAACCTTGAGTGACAATATTGAGGAGACTAATAATCCTAGGGTGACATCCAAACAGCCCAGAATTGCCTTCGTGAGTGTCTTTCATCCTTTTAAAAAACTTATTCAACAAAGTATTTTAAAACATTGGAGTATCTTACAAAATTCATATCCTACTATTCCCGAGTTTAATAATAGACCCATTTTTTGTGACAAGAGATCGGATAATCTGAGGAACTTTCTAGTGAAAGCAGATGTGGGCTCTTCCAGGACTTCGGTGACACAGAGAGTTTTCAGCACCCCACGTAATGGGACATTCCCTTGTTTGGGGTGTCTACAATGTTCAAATGTGATGAAGGGGGATTCATTCACTCATCCGCGTTCGGGACAGAGATTTCCCATAAAAGGGCACTATACGTGTAATTCAACGTTTGTCACATATTTGATTAAGTGTCCATGCGGTCTCGGATATGTTGGTGAAACTACCCAGCATATCCGGGACCGCATCTCCCAACACAAGTCTACCATTAGATGTGGGCGTACTCTCCTTCCGATTCCTGCTCAACTCAGATATCAAGTGATTGATTGGATCCCTCCCATGAGAAGGGGAGGAAATAGAATAGAAAAATTAAAAATACGGGAATCGTATTGGATTCATAAGTTACAAACTCTTTCTCCACTTGGCCTTAACAGGGAATATGAGGTTATACACTAGGTGTGGTCATTCCCATAGACCCGTTACTATCTTTTTTCCCTTTTTTCCCCTTTTCTTCTTTTCTTATTTCTATTTCTTTTTCTATTTTTTTCTTATTTCAATCTTGGTTCATGTATACATTTTATAATATACATATATATATTTATATCATATTTCATATTATTTGTACGATGTAGTGTTGGTATATATTTGTATATGTGCGCTTATTTTCTCCTTAATATTGCAACATTATAATAGTGCACTCCTTTATTTTCTCTTATCATTCTTTCTTTCTCTTTACAGACAGGCGCTGACCCACTCTGATTTTTTCAGGGAGAGTCACATGATCGGCCGGATTTCGTCGGCTTTTTCCGGCGATTCTCGGCTCTTCTCGGCTTTAGAGCCGCGCACGCGCACTTCGTTATGCCACGCGGAAGTAGTTTCATACCGGGTCACTCTGGTTGCTTAAGAGGACGCATGTTTTCAGTGTCCTGTTACCGCACTTCGGACCGCAGCAACGGACTCACTGCCTCGGGTAAGATCGTGCCACCTTTCTCCCTATCACACCATCTGGCGGCTGCCAGGATGGGTATTTGCACTTTTATACCGCACTACGGCTTTAATGTGGGGGGATCACCTTTCTTGTTATGTCCCTATGGACTTATTATGTGTTTTTCTTGTTTTGTTTTTGGTCCTACCACATTGTTGCGGTTTAGGGAGTGATATACTTACCTGATATACTTACCTGATATTGGGTGATGTAATTTTCGGGCAGTACTGTATATCCTTCTTTTTTCAGTGTGGCTACATTAGGTTTTATGTATATCTGGCAGTGTCGATATTTTTTGTTGCAGGGGCACTGTAGTGCTACTTGCATTAGTATTAGCATATTAACATCTATATACACACACTTATATACCCCTTTTTTTGTAGTGGAAATCATTATTTTTGTAATGAGGATAATACTCTTTTGTATAGTATGACCATGACACTGTATTTACCTAGTAGGGTCCCGTGCGTCTTTACAGCAATTTTCTGTGATTTCTGCATATATGATAGAGGTGGTTACTTTTTTTACCTTTTACTCTCTAGATTGTTACGAAAATATGTATATATTTTGCTTTACTTGAATGTTATGTACTAAATATTATTTTGTATTACATTTAGGTATTTCTTGATAAAGGCTTATAATTTAGCCGAAACGTTGAATTATGATTCCCATACCATATACTTCAATGGTCCTTATGTTGTGCGATATTGTTTAATTCTAAAGAGAAGATTTATAAATGAAAGAGAAGATTTATGAATATCTCCAATAAACTTACTACAATTGTTTGACTTGAAAACAGTGTGCCGGTTTCTTTCTTCAGACTATTTGGTATTTTCCAGAGCACCTGTGAACATTAACAGTGAGCCACTTCCTTTTTTCTATTTTTGAAACCCTAACCCAAACACACCCCTAACCCTAATCCTAACTCTACCCATAACCCTAACCACACCCCTAACAACAACACACCCCCTAACCCCAACAGACCCCTAACCCTAATTCCAACCCTAACCACACCCCTAATCCCAACCATAACCCTAACCACACCCGTAACCCTGACACACCCCTTACCCTAATACCAACCGTAAATGTAATCCTAACCCTAACTTTAGCCTCAACCCTAACTGTTGCCCTAACTCCAACCCTAACCCCAGCCCCAACCCCAACCCTAACCATAGCCCCAACCCTAACCCTAGCCCCAACTCTAACCCTAGCCCCAACCTTAACCCCAGCCCCAACCCTATCCCTAGTCCCAACCCTAACCCTAATGGGAAAATGGAAATACTTTTTTTATTTTATTATTTTTCCCTAACTTAGGGGATGATGAAGGGGGGTTTGATTTACTTTTATAGCGGGTTTTTTTTAGCAGATTTTTGTGATTGGCAGCTGCCACACACTAAAAGACACTTTTTATTGCAAAAAAGGAGATTTTTGTGTACTCACCGTAAAATCTCTTTCTCTTAGCCTCTAATTGGGGGACACAGGACCATGGGTGTTATGCTGCTGTTCACTAGGAGGTGACACTATGCATAATCTGAAAAAGATTAACCGTGGCTCCTCCTCTGCAGTATACACCCCTGGACGGCGTCAGCCTTCTCCAGTTTTGTGCAAAAGCAGTAAGAGGAACGTGACATGAATAACATAACCATGCCTATAAGAAGGCAACTATGTGCGAGCTCAAGCAAACAATATGAGAACTCGACAATAACAACGGCCTGGAAGGGCAACATGGTGAGTAATTTTTACGGTGAGTACACAAAAATCTCCTTTACTCTGTCGCCTCATTGGGGGACACAGGACCATGGGACGTCCCAAAGCAGTCCCTGGGTGGGAAGCAATGGACGAATATTGTGCAGACAGGCCGCTATACTTGGGGCACCACCGCCTGCAAAACACATCTGCCCAGGCTCGCGTCCGCTGAGGACTGGGTATGAACCCTGTAGTGTTTAGTAAACGTGTGTAGGCTAGCCCAAGTGGCCGCCTTACACACTTGTTGTGCCGAAGCCTGGTGCCGAATGGCCCAGGAGGCCCCTACCGCCCGTGTAGAGTGTGCCGTAATACCGGCTGGAAGAGGAGAATTCATAAGGCGGTAGGTGTCTTGTATGGTGGATTTGATCCACCTGGCAAGGGTAGCTTTGGAAGCTGGCAGACCCTTGCGGCCGCCTTCCGGAAGAAGGAAAAGAGAGTCAGACCTCCGGAAAGACGCAGTCCTAGACACATATATACGCAATGCCCTGACAAGGTCAAGCGTATGCAGAGCCTTCTCCACTCTATGAACCGGGACCGGACAAAGGGATGGCAGTGAAATTTTCTCATTGAGGTGGAAGTGGGACACAACCTTCGGAAGGAAGGATAGGACCGTACGGAGAACTACCTTGTCCTGGTGAAAAACCAGGAAGGGTCGTCTGCAGGAGAGTGCTGTCAGTTCAGACACCCTGTGTAGCGAGGTGATTGCCACCAGGAAAACCACCTTCTGGGATAGAAGGCGGAGCGGGACTTCCTTAAGGGGTTCGAAGGGTGGTTCCTGCAATGCTGTCAGGACCAGGTTGAGATCCCACGTTTCTAGTGGTCGTCTGTAGGGGGGAACCAATCGGGAAACCCCCTGAAGAAAAGTCCTTACTTGCAGCTTGGTAGCAATGCGCCGTTGAAAAAGCACTGAGAGGGCCGACAACTGGCTCTTAAGCGAGCCCAAGGACATCCTGGTCTCCAGACCCGATTGGAGAAAACCAAGTACTTTGGGTAAGGAATAAGGGAGTGGAGTCTGGTCACGAGATTCACACTAGGTAAAGAAAGCTTTCCAGGTACGGTAATAGAGATTGGCAGAGGCTGGCTTCCGTGCCCTGATCATGGTTCCAATGATGTCTGGCGAGAGCCCTGCCTGGGTTAGAACCCAGCTCTCAGGGCCATGCCGTCAAATTGAGAGCCCCTGAGTTCTGGTGGTAGCACGGGCGTTGTGATAGATCGGGGCGGTCAGGGAGACGCCAGGGGGCGTCTGCTGTAAGTTGTACGATGTCGGTGTACCATGTACGTCTGGGCCAGTCCGGTGCGATTAGGATGGTTGGAACTCCCTCTTGCTTGATCTTCCTCACCACCCTGGATATCAGGGGGAGAGGTGGAAAAATGTACAGAAGCTGGAACTGGGTCCAGTCCTGAACCAGAGCGTCTGCTCCGAGCGACCGCGGATCGTGTGTTCTGGCCATGAAGTTGGTGACCTTGGCATTGAAGTGGGATGCCATTAGGTCCACATCTGGGGTCCCCCAGCGATGGCAAATCTGGCGAAAAATTTCAGGATGGAGAGACCACTCTCCCAAGTCTATTTCTCGTCAGCTGAGGAAGTCTGCTTCCCAGTTGTCCACACTTGGAATGTGGACCGCCGAGAGAACCGACCGTGTGTCCTCTGCCCAGTGGAGGATATGTGACACCTCGCATCGCCTGGGTACTGCGGGTCCCCCCTTGGTGAATCACATATGCCACAGCCGTGGCATTGTACGACTGTATTCTGATGTGAGAGGCTGCCAGTAAGTGATGAAAGGCTCACTGCCTTGCCAGGAGGATGGCACGAATTTCCAGGATGTTGATGGGCATGGTCGCTTCCACTGGGGACCACTTGCCCTGTGCCCTGTGGTGTAGGTGCACTGCACCCCAACCCGTCAGGCTCGCATCGGTGGTCAGTACCTTCCATTGACCTGTGAGAAAGGATTTCCCCTTTGCTAGCGAGGTTGGCTTGAGCCACCAGTGCAGGGACCTCTTGGTTGACGACGTTAGCCGGAACTCCCTGTCGAGAAAGGGTTTTTGTCCCAGGACTTGAGGATGGCTAGTTAGAGAGGCCTGAGGCGAAACTGGGCAAATGGGATGGCTTCTATTGCTGCCCCCATCCTGCCGAGGACTCTCATGGCAAACCGAAGAGATCGAGGGGGGTTGCGGAGGAGGGTGCAAACTCCAAGGCGAAGAGAGAGTGCCTTGTCCTTGTGAAGGAGCACTAGACCCCTGGAGGTGTTGAATAGCATTCCCAGGAAGGTCAGAGACTGACTCGGGGTTGGTGATGACTTTTGTAAATTGACTAACCAGCCTGTTATGGTCTGGTGATTAAGGAGCGACATGTGACTAACTCTAAGCAGGTGGTAACTATACTGACCGCAGTCCCTAAGCTCGACACAACACTAGAAGTAGCCGTGGAATGCTCCTAACTCTGCCTAGGCATCTCGTCACAGCCTAAGAGCTAACTACCCCTAAAGATAGAAGCAGGAAAACTATCTTGCCTCAGAGAAAATCCCCAAAGGATAGATTAGCCCCCAAGTAATGACTGTGAGAGGAGAAGGAAATGACAGAGCTTCCAGCCTAGCTGAATAGATCCATACTGATAAGCTGGACAAATGAACAAAACATAGAAAGTGCTGAACAACAAAGTCCACAACAAGTGAACTGCAAAAGGACAAGCAAGGACTTAGCTTTTGCTGAACTGGTCAGAGTGTCAGGAAAATCCTAAGAGCAATGACTCCAGGCAGGAACAATTGACAACTGGCATTGAATGAGGGATAAGGCCAGACTAATATAGCCGAGCCAGAAAGACGATCAGTGAAAACAGCTGCTGAAGCTAAATCCAAGAAGCAGCCATACCACTCAAAACCACAGGAGGGAGCCCAAGAGCAGAACTCACAAAAATGCTACTGACAACCACCGGATGGAGCCCAAGAGCGGAATTCACAACAGTACCCCCCCCTTGAGGAGGGGTCACCGAACCCTCACCAGAGCCCCCAGGCCGATCAGGACGAGCCAAATGAAAAGCACGAACCAAATCGGCGGCATGAACATCGGAGGCAACAACCCAAGAATTATCCTCCTGGCCATAACCCTTCCACTTGACAAGATACTGAAGCTTCCGCCTCGAAAAACGAGAATCCAAAATTTTCTCAACCACATATTCCAACTCCCCCTCAACCAACACCGGCGCTGGAGAATCAACAGATGGAACAACGGGCACCACATATCTCCGCAACAAAGATCTATGGAAAACATTGTAGATGGCAAAAGAGGCTGGAAGGGCCAAACGAAAAGACACAGGATTGATAATCTCAGAAATCTTATAAGGACCAATAAACCAAGGCTTGAACTTAGGGGAAGAAACCTTCATAGGAACATGACGAGAGGACAACCAGACCAAATCCCCCACACGAAGCCTAGGACCAACACACCGACGGCGGTTAGCAAAACGCTGAGCCTTTTCCTGGGACAACATCAAATTGTCCACCACATGAGTCCAAATCTGCTGCAACCTGTCCACCACAGAATCCACACCAGGACAATCAGAAGGCTCAACCTGCCCTGAAGAAAAACGAGGATGGAAACCAAAATTACAAAAGAAAGGCGAAACCAAAGTAGCCGAACTGGCCCGATTATTAAGGGCAAACTCGGCCAACGGCAAGAAAGTCACCCAATCATCCTGATCAGCAGACACAAAGCATCTCAAATAGGTCTCCAAGGTTTGATTAGTTCGCTCAGTTTGACCATTTGTCTGAGGATGGAACGCCGAAGAAAAAGACAAATCAATACCCATCCTAGCACAAAAGGCCCGTCAAAACCTGGAAACAAACTGGGAACCTCTGTGAGACACAATATTCTCCGGAATGCCATGCAAACGAACCACATGTTGAAAAAACAATGGAACCAAATCAGAGGAGGAAGGCAATTTAGGCAAAGGTACCAAATGGACCATTTTAGAGAACCGGTCACAAACCACCCAGATAACAGACATCCTCTGGGACACAGGAAGATCCGAAATAAAATCCATGGAAATACAGTGGGGCAAAAAAGTATTTAGTCAGTCAGCAATAGTGCAAGTTCCACCACTTAAAAAGATGAGAGGCGTCTGTAATTTACATCATAGGTAGACCTCAACTATGGGAGACAAACTGAGAAAAAAAATCCAGAAAATCACATTGTCTGTTTTTTTTAACAATTTATTTGCATATTATGGTGGAAAATAAGTATTTGGTCAGAAACAAAATTTCATCTCAATACTTTGTAATATATCCTTTGTTGGCAATGACAGAGGTCAAACGTTTTCTGTAAGTCTTCACAAGGTTGCCACACACTGTTGTTGGTATGTTGGCCCATTCCTCCATGCAGATCTCCTCTAGAGCAGTGATGTTTTTGGCTTTTCGCTTGGCAACACGGACTTTCAACTCCCTCCAAAGGTTTTCTATAGGGTTGAGATCTGGAGACTGGCTAGGCCACTCCAGGACCTTGAAATGCTTCTTACGAAGCCACTCCTTCGTTGCCCTGGCGGTGTGCTTTGGATCATTGTCATGTTGAAAGACCCAGCCATGTTTCATCTTCAATACCCTTAAAATATCATACATAAAGGACTGAAATACAGAAGGAGCATTAGAAAGCCCGAAAGGCATCACCAGGTATTCAAAATGGCCTTCGGGCGTATTAAATGCAGTTTTCCATTCGTCACCCTGTTTAATACGAACAAGATTATATGCCCCTCGAAGGTCAATCTTGGTAAACCAACTAGCCCCCTTAATCCTAGCAAACAAATCAGAGAGCAAAGGTAAAGGGTATTGGAATTTGACCGTGATCTTATTAAGAAGGCGATAATCAATACAGGGTCTTAAGGAGCCATCCTTCTTGGCAACAAAAAAGAATCCCGCTCCCAACGGTGACGAAGAAGGCCGAATATGCCCCTTCTCTAAAGACTCCTTAACATAGCTCCGCATGGTGGCATGCTCTGGCACAGACAGATTGAAAAGTTGGCCCTTAGGGAACTTACAGCCAGGAATCAAGTCAATAGCACAATCACAGTCCCTATGTGGAGGAAGGGAACTGGACTTGGGCTCATCGAATACTTCCTGGAAATCTGACAAAAATTCAGGAACATCAGAAGAGGGGGAAGAGGAAATTGACATTAAAGGAATGTCACTATGTACCCCTTGACAACCCCAACTAGTCACAGACATTGATTTCCAATCCAGCACTGGATTGTGTACTTGTAACCATGGAAAACCCAGTACAACAACATCATGTAAATTATGCAACACCAGAAAACGGCAATCTTCCTGATGTGCAGGAGCTATGCACATAGTCAGCTGAGTCCAATACTGAGGTTTATTCTTGGCCAATGGTGTAGCATCAATACCCCTCAAGGGTATGGGACTCTGCAAAGGCTGCAAAGAAAAACCACAGCGCCTAGCGAATTCTAAGTCCATTAAGTTCAGAGCAGCGCCCGAATCCACAAATGCCATGACAGAAAAAGATGACAATGAGCAAATCAGGGTCACAGACAGGAGAAACTTAGGCTGCACAGTACTAATGGTAACAGATAGTAAAAGGCATGAAGGAAAAGAAGAGCACTCACCGTCCGTACAAAAGGTCCGTTCGTGAAGATCATCGGACCCGTAGAAGCGCAGTAGCGTGAAACGGCCGTCGTTCTTCTCCATTGTTTCTCCCTGCCATGTCCTGCTATTTTACTGTGAAGCCATAAATCAATAAAGAACGGACCTTTTGTACGGACGGTGAGTGCTCTTCTTTTCCTTCATGCCTTTTACTATTTGAGACAGTTTTTTTTCCTCTGAATGAGCACCCATAGTCCGGAGTGGCTGAAGCATGCTTTACAGCTACAGGGAGGTGAAATTGGTGTAACAGGCTGATTGTGCGCACTTCTATTTTCTACATTGTTTTTGCTAATGGTAACAGATCTAGCGACCCTCTTAATACGCTTAGGGCAATCAGAAATAGCATGAGCAGAATCACCACAGTAAAAACACAGCCCATTCTGACGTCTGTATCCCCTCTGTTCCGCTCTAGTCAAAATCCTATCACATTGCATGGCCTCAGGACTCTGCTCAGAGGACACTGCCATATGGTGCACCACAGGCGCCGATCAATCTGAATGGCCAGAGACATAGATTCGCTCAAACGAACAGGCGTGGGAAAACCCACCATAACATCTTTAAGGGCTTCAGAAAGACCCTTTCTGAAAATTGCTGCCAGAGCGTCCTCATTCCATTTAGTGAGCACAGACCATTTTCTAAATTTCTGGCAGTATAATTCTGCCGCTTCCTGACCCTGACACAGGGCCAATAGTGTTTTCTCAGCATGCTCTATAGAGTTAGGTTCGTCATACAATAATCCGAGCGATTGAAAGAATGCATCTATATTGAGCAATGCCGGATCCCCTGACTCAAGAGAGAATGCCCAGTCCTGAGGGTTGCCACGCAGCAGAGAAATAACTATCTTTACTTGCTGAATGGGGTCACCAGAGGAACGGGGTTTCAGAGCAAAAAACAATTTGCAGTTATTTTTAAAGTTCAAAAACTTAGATCTATCCCCGTAAAACAAATCCGGAGTAGGAATTCTAGGCTCTAAGGCCGGAGTCTGAACAACATAATCTTGAATACTCTGTACTCTTGCAGCAAGCTGATCCACACGAGAAAACAACCCCTGAACATCCATGCCTGCATCCAAATCCTGAATCACCCAGAGATAAGAGGAAGGAAAAAGACAAAACAAACTAAAGGAAAAAAAATGGCTCAGAACTCTTTTTCTTTTCCTTCTTTTGAGATGCATTCAGCTCATTTTTGGCCAGTTGTACTGTTATGGTCTGGTGATTAAGGAGCGACATGCGACTAGCTCTGAGCAGGTGGTAACTATACTGACCGCAGTCCCTAAGGCTACGTTCACATTAGCGTTGCGCCGCCGTGCGTCGGCGACGCAACGCGCGACGCACGCTAAAACGCGCGCAAACGCGCGCAAAAACGCGCGCGTTTTGCGACGCGTGCGTCATTTTCCGACGAAAATCGGACGCACAGAAAATGCTACATGTAGCGTTTTCTTGCGTCCGACGCTAGCGTCGGAAACGACGCACGTGGCGAAAAACGCCACCAAAACGACGCACGCGTCCCCTATGTTAAACATAGGGGCGCGTTGCCGCTGCGTCGCCGCTGCGTCGCCGGCGCAACAGCGACGCACATTGGCGGAACGCCAATGTGAACGTAGCCTAAGCTCGACACAACACTAGAAGTAGCCGTGGAATGCTCCTAACTCTGCCTAGGCATCTCGTCACAGCCTAAGAGCTAACTACCCCTAAAGATAGAAGCAGGAAAACTATCTTGCCTCAGAGAAAATCCCCAAAGGATAGATTAGCCCCCCACAAGTAATGACTGTGAGAGGAGAAGGAAATGACATACGTAGTATGAAACAAGATAAAGCACAGGGGGCCACTTCTAGCTAGATAGAAATAGTACAGGACAGAACGCTGTGCGGTCAGTAATAAAAACTAGAAAAAGTCCACCGCAGAGGAATGCAAAAATCTCCACACCTGACTAAAGGTGTGGAGGGCAAACTCTGCTGCCCAGAGCTTCCAGCCTAGCTGAATAGATCCATACTGATAAGCTGGACAAATGAACAAAACATAGAAAGTGCTGAACAACAAAGTCCACAACAAGTGAACTGCAAAAGGACAAGCAAGGACTTAGCTTTTGCTGAACTGGTCAGAGTGTCAGGAAAATCCTAAGAGCAATGACTCCAGGCAGAAACAATTGACAACTGGCATTGAATGAGGGATAAGGCCAGACTAATATAGCCGAGTCAGAAAGACGATCAGTGAAAACAGCTGCTGAAGCTAAATCCAAGAAGCAGCCATACCACTCAAAACCACAGGAGGGAGCCCAAGAGCAGAACTCACAAAAATGCTACTTACAACCACCGGAGGGAGCCCAAGAGCGGAATTCACAACACCAGCCCATGCGTCTCAGAGTGTCGATTGTAATTGAGACGCTGAGCTCGCAGTCCTTGAAGGTGGGAGCCTTGATGAGTAGATCGTCCAAGTATGGAATGACTACTATGCCCCTGGAGTGCAGGACGTCCATGGTGGCTGCAATGACTTTGGTAAACACTCTGGGAGCCGTGGCGAGGACGAACGGGAGAGCCACGAACTGGTAGTGGTCCTGGTCGATTGCGAACCTGAGAAACCTCTGATGGGTAGGTGCAATCGGTATATGCAGGTATGCGTCTTGTATGTCTATGGAGGCGAGATATTCTCCCTTCTCCATGGACACAATGATGGACCGAAGAGACTCCATGTGGAAGTGACGGACCCGTACATATTTGTTGAGTTGTTTTAGGTCCAATATGGGCCGCACACTGCCTCCTTTCTTGGGGACTACGAATAGATTGGAGTAGAACCCTCGGAAGCGCTCGGTCGTGGGGACCGGTACTATGACTCCTGCTTGAAGAAGCGAGAAAACTGCTTGGTGGAAGGCACAAGCCTTGGCCAGTGGTTTTGGGGGGACAGGGAGGAAGAATCGGTCCGGTGGGTTGGAGGTGAACTCTATCTTGTATCCGGAAGACACTAGTTCCCTGACCCACCTGTCTTCTGTAATAGGCAGCCAGACTTGATGAAAGAGCAAAAGTCGGCTGCGTACAGGTGTGGTGTCTTCCGGAGTCCATGAGTCATGATGAGGAGAAAGTCTGAGATTTTCCTCCTCTGGGCTTAGACTGGGCTGCTTTTGACTGCCAGGTCTTGTCCAACCTTTGCGTCGACCGTGAGTTGTCCCTGCGTGGGGAACGGTTACGATTTTGTGCTGGACGCGAGACAGATCAGCCCGAAGAATTCCGAAAGGATCGGAATCGAGTTTGGTTACGCTTCGTGTAAGTGCGTTTAGGTTTCAGTTGGGGAAGAGAGGTACTCTTACCCCCAGTGGCGTTGGATATCATCGTGTCCAACTGTTTACCAAAAAGTCGCCCACCTGAGTCACCTGAGGTAGGGGAGGTGCGTGAGGGACTTCTTTGAGGCTGTGTCCGCTTTCCATTCCCGCAGCCAGAGGATACGCCGAATTGTGATGGCGTTTGATGCTATCCCCGCTACACCCCTTGCTGAATCCAGAGCTGCATGAAGCATGTAATCTGCTACGACTGCTATTTGAACCGCTTGGTCCGACAGCTCAGGAGTGGATGCTTGGAGGCCAGATTGTAAATTTTTGGCCCAGGCCAGAATGGCCTTGGCAGCCCAAACTGAAGCGAACGCAGGAGCCAGGGATGCCCCTGCAGCCTCAAAAATTGAACGAGCCATGCGTTCTACCTGCCGGTCTGCCGCATCCCTGAGGGTTGAGCTATCTGGCAGTGAAAGGAGGGTCTGTGGGGGTCCACTTCAGGTGGGTCTGTCCATTCCTTGGTATCCTTCTGAGGGAAGGGGTACCTAGCCTCCAGATATTTGCGATTAGTGAATTTTTTCTCAGGCTGTGAGAGCTGCTTTTTAAGGATTGCCTTAAACTCTGGGTGGTTAGAGAAAACCTTAGGTGGCTTCAGAGGTCCTTCAAAGGAAATCTTGTGTTCTGGGGCCTCTGGTGGCGGATCAGAAATGTCCAGCACTCGATGGATGGAAGAGATTAAGTCCTCAACTAGCGCTGTATTGCTAGGAGGGATTGGGATCAGTGACCCCTCTGTTTCTTTGTCTGAGTCGGAGTCACAGATGCCTTCCAAATCCAGTGTATTACTGAGGCGTCCCCTGCTGGGTGAGCTGGGGAGGAGGCCTTCTCTGGTCGGGGATCGCTGCAGAGATCTGCATTGTCTGTCCCTGGAAGGGAACGGTCTAGATGACCTGGAACTACGGTGTCTCTCCCTAGAAGGGGATGACCGTGTGCTATGGGATGACGCAGATGGACTTGACCTATGGGTCCGCTTGCGTCCTGACCTAGACATGGATGTGCCAGGGTCGTCCTGTCCCTGAGTCAAGCTCTCCCTTTGCTGGGTAGCGGTCATAGCCGAGGCATGACTCTGCAGAGCCTGAAGCAATGTTATCATAGATTGCGACATCTGAGTGACCCATTCCGGCGTGGCATTAGACACCGAGGCATTAGCAGGGGCCTCTTGGGGCTCCGACACAGTAGTCTGAGTGCAGCCCTGGCAGTGCGGGTACGTGTTGCCACTGGGAAGAGCGGTCCCGCAGGCTGTGCAGGATGCATAATGGCAGTCCTGCCTGATTCTCTTGGACCTTGAGCCCGGCATAGTGCACAGAGTGCAAAAGGGCTGGCTATGCAAGAGCGCCTTACAGGGGTAGCTATGCAGAGGAACCTTATAGAGGAGCCTTATAGGGAATATGGATTCACAGCCGAGTAAAACAACCCAGCTGTGATCTTACTCCACCAGTTTGCTCCTAGGTCCAGCGCCGAAGAACCAGTCCTGTGCCCCCTGGAGACTGGCTGGCCTGGTCCTGCTGACCCGGGGATGCAGGGTTAATCCTTGCTGCAGTAGAAATGGCAGCCGAGGGGGAGAGAAGGGGCGGAGAGTAAGGAAAAAGGCAGCAAAGCTGTGTAAAAACGCGCCCTTTCTGTCTCGATCCACCCCCTCTATGACACTGTAGAGTGTCATATTTGTCATCCGGGGGGCGGGCCGGGGGGCGGAGAGGAGGCTGCAGCTTCAGCTAGGCCGAAGCCGGGGCCTAAATTAGATGCCCGATTCCCAGAAAGGCTCCAGGCCGGCGCGGATGTCCGGGAGGGGGTCGGATCTGAACCAAAACCCCACGGATTTGAAGGCAGGATAGCGGTGGAGCTATAAGCGGAAGGGGGGCCCTGTGAGGGGTTCCCCTGAGGCAGTATAGAGCTGGTGCTGCCGCAGAGACAGGGCGCAGGGAGCCCTGTGTCTCTATTGTGCCATGCCTGCCTGCACTCCCCCCGGCCCTGACAGGAGCCCGCAGCTGGGCTGGGGTCCCTGGATGCAGGCGCAGTGTGCTGGCCCATGGTGCTGGGAGCTGCAGAGTGCTGCCTGTACAGGCCCTACCTGAGGAGTCTCAACCTAATACCCCCAGAGGGGGATTAGGGAGGGTGCTGCTGTCACCTTCAGGGGGCTTTATCCTCGCCTCGACCTCAACCCATAAACCAAAAGGAATTGGGGAAAGAGGGGGGTTCTCGACTTCGAACCAGCACCCGAGGGACTGGGGAAGGAGCGACATGGGGAATAGCCATCTCTACTTCAACCGGGCACCCCGTAATAGGGGGCTGAGGAAGGAGCCATGCCGGGAGTCTCGTAGGAGACCCACTTTTCTTCATCTGTATTCCGTCGGAAAAAAACGGAGTAAAAAAAAATCTTAGGTGTGCCTCCTATGCGACACTAAGCAAAAACTGGAGAAGGCTGACGCTGTCCAGGGGTTTATACTGCAGAGGAGGAGCCACGGTTAATCTTTTTCAGATTATGCATAGTGTCGCCTCCTAGTGGACAGCAGCATAACACCCATGGTCCTGTGTCCCCCAATGAGGCGACGGAGTAAATAGTTTTTGCGTCTCCATATTTTGAGAGCAATAATTTTTCCATATTTTGGTCCACAGAGTCATGTGAGGTCTTGTTTTTTGCTGGACGAGTTGACGTTTTTATTGGTAACATTTTTTGATCGCTTTTTATTCCGATTTTTGTGACGCAGAATGACCAAAAACCAGCTATTCATGAATTTCTTTTAGGGGGGAGCGTTTATACCGTTCCACATTTGGTAAAATTGATAAAGCAGTTTTATTCTTCGGGTCAGTACGATTACAGCGATACCTCATTTATATCATTTTTTATGTTTTGGCGCTTTTTATACGATAAAAACTATTTTATAGAAAAAATAATTAGTTTTGCATTGCTTTATTCTGAGGACTATAACTTTTTTATTTTTTTTGTTGATGACGCTGTATAGCAGGTCATTTTTTGCGGGACAAGATGACGTTTTCAGTGGTACCATGGTTATTTATATCTGTATTTTTGATCGCGTGTTATTCCACTTTTAGTTTGGCTGTATGATAATAAAGCGTTGTTTTTGGCCTCTTTTTTTTACGGTGATCACTGAAGGGGTTAACTAGTGGGACAGATTTATAGGTCTATAAATCTATGCTTCCAGCAAGGATTATCTTGCTGGTAGCAGCCAGAGCTCTTTCCTCAGCGTCCGCTCACATGGCCAGCTAGGCTACGCCCCCATATATATTTATATTTAATACAGCGCTAGATAGCAGAAAGGCCGGTAATACAATTGCCGGCTTTTGCTATCTCCTTATCAAACCCGACGGGATATGAGACATGGTTTACATACAGTAAGCCATTTCATATCCAGGGGCGGACTGGGCCGGGTGGCAGGAATGCATCTGCCCCCCGGGCCGGTGCCTGAGCAGGTACACAGGGCCGCTGGAGGAGCAGCAGCGATTTTAATACATAGCGCGCCGCATCCCTCCAGCCGGCCCTGTGTGCGCGCGTTGCCTGCTCTGACAAGTGCCGCGGCGGCCCGCACTAGTGTGCGAGCACAGCCGCGGTCCTCGTTCCTGCGCGTGCTCCTCTGCTTCCCATGTCAGAGCGGGCAAGCAGGAGACCATGCGCGCACGGCGGCCCGCACTAGTGTGCGAGCACGGCCGCGCTCCTCGTTCCTGCGCGTGCTCGTCTGCTGCTGCCGCCTGCCCATGTCAGAGCGGGCAAGCAGGAGACCATGCGCGCACATGGCGATATTTGAAAAAGCTGGCGCGCATAGCCTGACTGTGTCTGACGCTGGCTGGCCTGCACCAGCGTCAGAGAAGACTGCTCACCAATGCCTGGGATCCTCTTCACCGCGGCGCCGACGCTGGACAGGACCCGACCCACCTCAGTTCTTCATCTTCCCGACCTCCCCCCCAATCTCAGGGACCTGGGTGAGTCCCAAGATGATTTTTTTTAATGTATATACAGCAGTATTGCCTATATAATGTGTATAGACTGCTATATATACATTATATAGGTGATACTGCTGTATATAATCACTATACCACCTATATAATGTATGCATAGCAGTCTATATCTTATATAGGTGACACAGCTACTGATGCGTATATACCTTTTATAGGTGACACTGCGGTGTGTGTATGTATGTATGTATGTATATGTATGTATATATATATATATATATATATATATATATACACACACACACATATATGTACATGTATACACAGCAGCATCACCTATATAAGGTATATACGCATCAGTAGCAGTGTAACCTATATAGGATATAGACTGCTATACATACATTATATAGGTGGTATAGTGATTATATACAGCAGTATCACCTATATAATGTATATATAGCAGTCTACACATTATATAGGCAATACTGCTACTGATGTGTATATAGGTGATACTTCTGTGTATATATGTCGTTATGCAGGTGATACTGGTGTGTGTGTGTGTATGTATATATACACACACATACATATACACAGCAGTAACACCTATATATAACGTATATACACATCAGTACCAGTATTGCCTATATAATGAATATAGACTGCTGTATATATGATATATAGGTGATACTATCATTATATACAGCAGTAGCAGTATCGCCTATATAACGTGTATCCAACATTTGCAGTATCACCTGTATAATGTACAGACTAATGTATATACGTTATATAGGTGACACTGCTGTGTATAGTCACACTATCTGTGTCTAATCTATATATATAATTGCCTAAGGGGTACTTCTGTCTTTGTGTCCTCAACTTCCGTAACGGAAATCCCGCATCGCTGATTGGTCTCGCCAGCTGCCTGTCATGGCTGCCTCGACCAATCAGCGACGGGCACAGTCCAATTAGTCCCTCCCCTACTCCCCTGCAGTCACAGTGCCCGCCGCCCGCGCCATACTCCCCGCAGTCAGTGTGCCCGGCGCCCGCTCCATACTCCCCGAAGTCAGTGTGCCCGGCGCCCGCTCCATACTCCCCGCAGTCAGTGTACCCGGCGTCCGCTCCATACTCCCCGCAGTCAGTGTGCCTGGCGTCCGCTCCATACTCCCCGCAGTCAGTGTCCCCGGTGCCCTCTCCATACTCCCCGCAGTCAGTGTCCCCGGTGCCCTCTCCATACTCCCCGCAGTCAGTGTACCCGGCGCCCGCTCCATACTCCCCGCAGTCAGTGTGCCTGGCGTCCGCTCCATACTCCCCGCAGTCAGTGTACCCGGCGCCCGCTCCATACTCCCCGCAGTCAGTGTGCCTGGCGTCCGCTCCATACTCCCCGCAGTCAGTGTCCCCGGTGCCCTCTCCATACTCCCCGCAGTCAGTGTCCCCGGCACCCGCTCCATACTCCCCGCAGTCAGTGTCCCCGGCGCTCGCTCCATACTCCCCGCTCCATACTCCCCGCAGTCAGTGCCTGCTCCATAATCCCCTCCAGTCACCGCTCACACAAGGTTAATGCCAGCAGTAACGGACCGCGTTATGGCGCGGGTAACGCACTCCGTTACCGCCGCTATTAACCCTGTGTGACCAAGTTTTTACTATTGATTCTGCCTATGCAGCATCAATAGTAAAACGATGTAATGTTAAAAATAATTAAAAAAAAAACCTGCTATACTCACCTGCCGTCATTGGATGATGCGCTCCAGCCGGCCGCCATCTTCCGTTCCCAGAGATGCATTGGGAACTTACCCAGAAGGCTTGGCCGTCTCACGAGACTGCTAAGTCATCTGGGTAATTTCGCAATGCATCCTGGGAACGGAAGATGGCAGCCGCATCACACAGCTTCGCTGGATCCCAGGGGTGAGTATATAACTATTTTTTATTTTAATTATTTTTTTTTAACAGGGATATGGTGCACACACTGCTAAATACTGCGTGGGCAGTGTTATATACCTACGTGACTGGCCAATATACTACGTGACTGGCCAATATACTACGTGACTGGCCAATATACTACATGACTGGGCAATAAACTACGTGGCTGGGCAATAAACTACGTTGCTGGGCAATAAACTACGTTGCTGGGCAATAAACTACGTCGCTGGGCAATATACTACGTGACTGGGCAATATACTACGTGGCTGGGCAATATACTACGTGGCTGGGCAATTTTCTACGTGACTGCGCAATATACTACGTGACTGGGCAATATACTACGTGGCTGGGCAATATACTACGTGACTGGGCAATATACTACGTGACTGGGCAATATACTACGTCGCTGGGCAATATACTACGTGGCTGGGCAATATACTACGTGACTGGGCAATATACTACGTGACTGGGCAATATACTACGTGGCTGGGCAATATACTACGTGGCTGGGCAATTTTCTACGTGACTGCGCAATATACTACGTCGCTGGGCAATATACTACGTGGCTGGGCAATATACTACGTGACTGGGCAATAAACTACGTTGCTGGGCAATATACTACGTGACTGGGCAATATACTACGTCGCTGGGCAATAAACTACGTGACTGGGCAATATACTACGTGACTGGGCAATATACTACGTGATTGGGCAATATACTACGTGACTGGGCAATATACTACGTGGCTGGGCAATTTTCTACGTGGCTGGGCAATATACTACGTGGCTGGGCAATATACTACGTGACTGCGCAATATACTACGTGGACATGCATATTCTAGAATACTTAATGCGTTAGAATCGGGCCACCATCTAGTATATATATATATATGTGTGTGTGTGTGTATATATATATATATATATATGTGTATATATATTAATCTGCTTCATCTATATAATGTGTGTACAGCGGTCACAGTATCACATACAATATATAGGTGATACTACAACTATACACATCAGTCGCAGTATCGACTATGTATTGTATATACAGTAGTTTCAATGTGATATACTGTATGTTCAGCAGTCGCAGTGTCTCCTATGTGATGTATGCATCATAATATACTGTAGTATAATGCTGTCTTAATTACCGTATATTGTAGAGATGTTTATATAGTGTAGAGATGTTTATATAGTATGGCGCTATGCATATAGTGTGGAATTCACACCATATACACTGCTGCCACATCTCTACACTATATATGCACTGCTCTATATTCCTTAACACGGTATATAATATGCCGCTGTGTATATAATACCGTATATTGTAGTATACCATATATACTCGTGTATAAGCCGAGTTTTTCAGCATTTTTTTTTTCGTGCTGAAAACACCCCCTTTGCTTATACACAAATCATTGTCCCAGAAAGACGGAGAAGGAGCAGCGGGTGACAGAGGCAGGAGCCGGCGGCTGTGGCTAAAGCCTGTGCCACTGCTAAAGAGAAATGAATATTCACTGCAGTGGCAGTGAATATTCATTTCTCTTATAGCGTTGACAGCCACAGCCGCCGACTTCCAGCACACATCCTACTTACCTTCCCTGCGCACCCTCGCTGCATCTCGTTCCGGCGCTAGCAGCTCTTCAGGACGACCGATCACGTGTCTTCCGCTCATTAAGGTAATGAGTATTCACCCCTCTCCACTCCCATAGGTGTGGGTAAATATTCATTACCTTAATGAGCGGGGGACATGTGATCGCCCGGCCACAGGAGCTGCTGGCACCGGAACGAGATGCTGCAAGGCCATGCAAGGAAGGCAAGTAGGATGTGTTTTTTTATTTTTTTTTAGGAACCATGCATAAATGAACAGGGATAAGGAGCCATGCATACAAGGACGGGGATAAGGAGTCATGCATACAGGGACAGGGGAGCCATGCATACAAGGACGGGATGTGGGGACAATGCATACCCGGCTTATACTCGACTCAATATGTTTTCACAGTTTTTTGTGGCAAAATTAGGTGCCTCGTCATATACTTGAGTCGACTTATACTCAAGTATATACGGTATATTGTGGAGCCTGTGTATACTTGTAATGTCCTGCATAAATGGTGTAATTCTCAGTATCTATTCTTATGTATGTGTGTATCTGTCTATCTATCACTCCGATTAATTGTGAGAAAAGTAGCGGACTCTTTATTGGCCCATGTGGCAACGTTTTGGATCCATAACTGATATGGAAGTGAAATGTTGCCACATTGACTAATAAAGAGTATAAAAAAAAAATCGGTTCCATTTTCTTCCACAAAAGTGGTACAATCTTCTTCTCACTTGCTGTCCGTGTGCAGTCGTGTTTTTTTTTCTCAGCAGGTGTTGCAGTCTGATACACGGCAAGTCAGACCATTGAGGAGATGGAGAAATTAATTTCTCCGTCTCCTCCACACCTGTGCTGCGAGAGCATTGGAGCACGGACACTCTGATCACGCTCACAGCAGAGCAAGAGCCGAGTATCATTGGCAGATCACATCCGATGCCATATTCTAGTGTGATTCCACCCTAATGAGCACCGGTATTAAGCCCACGTTCACATGGTCAGTATTTGTTCAGTATTTTCATCAGTATCTGTAAGCCAAAACCAGGAGTGGAATAATCCAGAGGAAAAGTATAATAGAAACATCTGCACCACTTCTGTATTTATCACCCACTCCTGGTTTTGGCTACAAATACTGATGTCAAATACTGACCAAATACTGACTGTGTGAATGTGGCCTTATTTTGTATCTATACACTGCACAGTACCACTCCTCATTATAGAGTGGGGCTGTGTGTGTGTCACTATACAGTGGGGCTGTGTGTGTGTGTGTGTGTGTGTGTGTGTGTGTGTGTGTGTGTGTGTGTGTGTGTGTGTGTGTGTGTGTGTGTGTGTGTCATGATACAGTGGGGCTGTGCCTGCCATTATACAGTGGGACTGTGTGTGTGTCACTATACAGTGGGGCTGTGTGTGTGTGTCATGATACAGTGGGGCTGTGCCTGTCATTATACATTGGGACTGTGTGTGTCAATATATATATATATATATATATATATATATATAGATAGATAGATATATAGATAGATATATAGATAGATATATATATATACAATATCTCTATCGCATGCTTGCGGTCACCAGACCATCTGTTCCTGGCACTGGCACCAGAGAATCCTCACAGCGCACAGTGCGCACAATATGAGGATTCACACATAGTGACTGTAGACATGTAGCTTAAGATCCGACAACCCCTTTAAGGATGGGCCGCTACTCATGGGCCACTGCTTGTGCTTGCCCCCCAGGCTAAAATTTGCCAGTCAGCCACTGTTCATATCCCTTATATTTTTACATATTCCTCACTAATAATGATAGAAGTTGTCTGTGTGTAAAATTTGGGAGCTCTAGGTGTTAAAATAAAGGGTTAAATCACTGAAAAAACTGGCATGGGCTCCCACGCAATTTTTTCCGCCAGAGTGGGAAAGCCAGAGGGCAGATATTAATAGCCTGGAGAGGGTCCATGGTTATTGCCCCCCCCCCCCCCCCCCGGCTAAAAACATCTGCCCCCAGCCACCCCAGTGAAGGCACATCTGGAAGATGCGCCTATTCTGGCACTTAGCCTCTCTCTTCCCATTCCCCTGTAGCACTGGCATATGGGGTAATAAAGGGTTAATGTCACCTTCCTAATGTAGTGGAGAACCCATCTAAAGCACCACTCCAGTGGTGGAATAATAAAATATAAATACTGGAAGAAAAAAAAAAAAATACAAGTTGGAGTGGTGCGTTAATCTTTCCCCCTTCTTTGAATATGTACACTATTGATCACCCTAAACCTTAGCTAATTTACAGTGTCTATTTTCCAAAAACTTGTTTTGGTATCGATGGGTCAATCAGACCCGTCCTAATGGTATTTTTATGTTTACTAACAGGCGCCCATATTTCCATATTCATCTCGCCCACATGGGTAACATATGAGATTACAGAACCTGATGGCCAGTAATCCGGTAGTCCTTGGTTGGTAGGTCCTGACGGCTCTGGGCCAGGACTGACACAGGAGCTGCCGGTGTGGAGGTGCCCGGAGCCGGTCACCCCGATTCTTACACTCTCCAGCTTTCAACTCACCTGACTGCGCACTAGCTGCCTAATTCATCCGCCCCTCACAGCCGCCATCGCACCCACACGACCTATCGTCTACATATCAGCGTCGCTGGGGTATTTTATGGCAGCCGCTTGGTTCTGTTCACACTGATTTTTAGTTTTTTCTGGTGGTCACAAAATGGCGACTTCCAGTATTTAGGGTTACAAATACTGAGGTAAAATACTGAAGGTGTGAACGCGGCCATAGGAGGCTGAACGTGCGAGCAGCAAAGTCGCCTTTACATAGCAATGAATAGGAAGATTATTTCAAGTGTTTTCGGAGTGATTTTTTTTCTGTTTTTCAGAGCGGATCTCCTCAGAAAATGCCTGGAACAAACCTTGTGTGAACACAGCCTAAGGGGATGTGCATAAGGAGGTCTTTGTTTTTTTAAAGATCAACTTTTAAAATTTTTTTAAAAAAATTGCTCAGAAAACATTTGAAAGCCTCTCCCTATTCATGTCTGCGCAATGACGACTTTCCTGGTCACGTGTTCACGTTTTTGCTTCAGTGCAGATAAAGCGTCTCCTGATGGGATCCGCTCTAAACTAAGCGCTGGCCAATCAGAAGGCTGCAAAAAAAATGCTTATGGGGGGAAAACACTTCCAAAAACGCTAAAAACTTCTGAAAATGAAAAACGCTTCCAAAAATTCCCCACTGGAAGAGTTATCGGGGCCACAACGTCCTCCGACATCGCAGGGGCAGGACCGGCTTCTGTCACGGCTCCGCCTCAGTGTGGTGGCCATTTTATTAGAGACCAGACCTCTCTTCACACTGTACAGTCCCCTCTACAGCAGTGCGGACACAGCGGAGACCCATGGTCTTCCCTCTGGTAATGAGCGGCGCTAAGGCTCGTCACTACAGCTCTGGGCAGCGCCATCTTACAAAAGGGCAACATTTACCTTACGGCATAAACACTACACAACCGGGGATTTCCTGACTAGCGGTGCTGTAATCCGGGAAGCCGCCTGTGTTACATATGGCAGAAGGGAAACCGTGCAAAGTGCCTGAGCGGAGCCGCAGACCACTCTGCCCACAGATAAGATGGCCGCCAGCTTACACCAATGACGTCATCTGTGCACAGCGAGGCGGAAGTCATGCTCTGCAGGGGGCGGGGCTCTGCCAGAGGGAAGCGGAGCCGGTAACCGTGAGTGGAGTCCTCATCATGTGCAGGTGTGCGGTCACTGAGGGGAGGTGGAGGATGGCTCTGGCCGGGGATAGGTCACAGGTCACAGCAAACCCGGGGGCAGGATCATGTCTAGTGTTCATGTCTCATCATAGTGCACCCAGTAATACAAGGAAGGACCCCTGCCAGGAGCCCAGGGTGTACCATGTCATATACTACAGGGGTATCTAGGTTATACCATGTCATATACTACAGGGGTATCTAGGTGATACCATGTCATATACTACAGGGGTATCTAGGTTATACCATGTTATATACTACAGGGGGTATCTAGGTTATACCATGTTATATACTACAGGGGTATCTAGGTTATACCATGTCATATACTACAGGGGTATCTAGGTTATACCATGTTATATACTACAGGGGGTATCTAGGTTATACCATGTTATATACTACAGGGGTATCTAGGTTATACCATGTCATATACTACAGGGGTATCTAGGTGATACCATGTTATATACTACAGGGGTATCTAGGTGATACCATGTTATATACTACAGGGGTATCTAGGTTATGCCATGTCATATACTACAGGGGTATCTAGGTGATACCATGTTATATACTACAGGGGTATCTAGGTTATACCATGTCATATACTACAGGGGTATCTAGGTTATACCATGTCATATACTACAGGGGTATCTAGGTTATACCATGTTATATACTACAGGGGTATCTAGGTTATACCATGTCATATACTACAGGGGTATCTAGGTTATACCATGTTATATACTACAGGGGTATCTAGGTTATACCATGTCATATACTACAGTGGTATCTAGGTTATACCATGTCATATACTACAGGGGTATCTAGGTGATACCATGTTATATACTACAGGGGTATCTAGGTTATACCATGTCATATAGTACAGGGGTATCTAGGTGATACCATGTTATATACTACAGGGGTATCTGGGTTATACCATGTCACATACTACAGGGGTATCTAGGTTATACCATGTCATATGTTACAAGGGTATCTGGGTTATACCATGTCATGTACTACAGGGGTATCTAGGTTATACCATGTCATATATTACAGGGGTATCTAGGTTATACCATGTCATATATTACAGGGGTATCTAGGTTATACCATGTCATATGTTACAAGGGTATCTAGGTTATACCATGTTATATACTACAGTATCTTCTAGGGTATGTGCACACGTTCAGGAATTTTTGCGCGTTTTTTTCGCAATAAAAACGCTTAAAAAATGCATGCATATGCATCCTATCATTTAGAATGCATTCCGCATTTTTTGTGCACAAGATGCGTTTTTTTCCATGAAAAAAATGCATTGCGGAAAAATAAGCATCATGTTCATTATTTTTGTGGATTTTATGCGGATTTCCCATTATATTATGGCATTTGGAGTGTCTGGGAAAAAACGCAAAAAATCTGCAAAAAAAAACGCGAAAAATACGCACGCAGAATTCCTGCGGAAAACCTCAGGTTTATCTCAGGAAAATTCTGCATGCATTCCGGACGTGTGCACATACCCTTATGCTGCATAAAGGTTAATTTCACCCAGTGAACTAGCGGGTGATTTGCAGCCTGTCTACACCGAAAGATCGCCGTGATGGATCGCTCTTTCCAAAGGCTCTGAAATCATAGCTCGTGTATCAGTTCTGCCCTCCGGAGCTGTGGTTTCCACCTTGTCACTCACCCCAAACAGTCTGCCCTGCCCAGGCTGCTGCACACAGTCTGCCCTGCACAGGCTTCCCCGCCCAGGCTTCCCTGCACAGGCTTCCCTGCACAGGCTGCCCCCAACCAAGCTTCCCCGCACAGGCTGCCCTGCCCAGGCTTCCCCCGTTCAGGCTTCCCCCGCACAGGCTGCCCCGCACAGGCTTCCCCGACCAGGCTGCTGCACACAGGCTGCTGCACACAGTCTGCCCTGCTCAGGCTTCCCCGCACAGGCTTCCCTGCACGGGCTGCCCCTGACCAGGCTGCCCTGCCCAGGCTTCCCCGCCCAGGCTGCCCCGCACAGGCTGCCCTGCCCAGGCTTCCCTGCACAGGCTGCCCCCGACCAGGCTTCCCCACACAGGCTGCCCCCGACCAGGCTTCCCCACACAGGCTGCCCCGCCCAGGCTGCCCCCGCACAGGCTGCCCTGCCCAGGCTGCCCCCGCACAGGCTTCCCTCTCAGGCTACCCTGCACAGGCTCCCCCGTTCAGGCTGCCCCCGACCAGGCTTCCTTGCACAGGCTTCCCCGTGCGGACGCCCCTTGCGTATTGCTTATATCCTCGTATCGCAGCGTTCTGTCCTGCAGGGTAAGTCTGCGCTGCATATGCCTTGGCTCTGTCAGTAATTGTCCTTTGTCCTCTCTCGCAGCAGTATGGCGGCATTGTGCTTCGTCTTGGCCACTTGCCTGTGTTTCTCCTTTGTGAGTGCAGATTCAAAGGCCGTGACCACATCCCTCACCACAAAGTGGCCTTCTACGTCGCTGCTGCTGGAAGCCAGGTAAGACCTGAGGCTCCTTCCGTCATACACGTTTGCACTGGATATTTTGCATAGAAATGAAAACGGAGAAGTAGGAAGCCAGTTGTCACCCTGTCCCCGCGGCGTGGGTGCGCACCGTGCAGAACAAACCTCCGCAGTGCTGCAGGCCGTGTACCCAGAGGAAGTCGCCCTGCCTGCTGCAGACCTCGCTGCTCCGCAGCTTCCTGTATTGTGATACTTCGGCATTAGGAGCCAGGTCCTGCTGTATTTCCCCCGTCCTGTACACATGGCTTCCATGCTCCTTCCCTCCTCCAGACCATATCGCACGTCACTTCCAAAACTGTACCTGTGCCCAGCTTGTAGCCTGTGATGGATCCTTAAAGGGGTTGTCCGGACGTACATGTAACTAATGTGTGTGGACCTGCACTGGAGCAGATAGCAGCTATTCAGTGGATTCTGGGGGTCCGAGCCCACCGAGCTGAAATTGATTACATATGGATAGGTTATCAGTGTGATGTTTCCGCGGTCAGTAGACGGAGCAGCTCCGCAGCTTATCACTTCTGATCGGCGAGGGTGCCCACTGATTGGTGACCTGACCTAGGCATACAGTGGGGCAAAAAAGTATTTAGTCAGTCAGCAATAGTGCAAGTTCCACCACTTAAAAAGATGAGAGGCGTCTGTAATTTACATCATAGGTAGACCTCAACTATGGGAGACAAACTGAGAAAAAAAAATCCAGAAAATCACATTGTCTGTTTTTTTAACATTTTATTTGCATATTATGGTGGAAAATAAGTATTTGGTCAGAAACAAAATTTCATCTCAATACTTTGTAATATATCCTTTGTTGGCAATGACAGAGGTCAAACGTTTTCTGTAAGTCTTCACAAGGTTGCCACACACTGTTGTTGGTATGTTGGCCCATTCCTCCATGCAGATCTCATCTAGAGCAGTGATGTTTTTGGCTTTTCGCTTGGCAACACGGACTTTCAACTCCCTCCAAAGGTTTTCTATAGGGTTGAGATCTGGAGACTGGCTAGGCCACTCCAGGACCTTGAAATGCTTCTTACGAAGCCACTCCTTCGTTGCCCTGGCGGTGTGCTTTGGATCATTGTCATGTTGAAAGACCCAGCCACGTTTCATCTTCAATGCCCTTGCTGATGGAAGGAGGTTTGCACTCAAAATCTCACGATACATGGCCCCATTCATTCTTTCATGTACCCGGATCAGTCGTCCTGGCCCCTTTGCAGTGAAACAGCCCCAACGCATGATGTTTCCACTACCATGCTTTACAGTAGGTATGGTGTTTGATGGATGCAACTCAGTATTCTTTTTCCTCCAAACACGACAAGTTGTGTTTCTACCAAACAGTTCCAGTTTGGTTTCATCAGACCATAGGACATTCTCCCAAAACTCCTCTGGATCATCCAAATGCTCTCTAGCAAACTTCAGACGGGCCCGGACATGTACTGGCTTAAGCAGTGGGACACGACTGGCACTGCAGGATCTGAGTCCATGGTGGCGTAGTGTGTTACTTATGGTAGGCATTGTTACATTGGTCCCAGCTCTCTGCAGTTCATTCACTAGGTCCCCCCGCGTGGTTCTGGGATTTTTGCTCACTGTTCTTGTGATCATTCTGACCCCACGGGGTGGGATTTTGCGTGGAGCCCCAGATCGAGGGAGATTATCAGTGGTCTTGTATGTCTTCCATTTTCTAATTATTGCTCCCACTGTTGATTTCTTCACTCCAAGCTGGTTGGCTATTGCAGATTCAGTCTTCCCAGCCTGGTGCAGGGCTACAATTTTGTTTCTGGTGTCCTTTGACAGCTCTTTGGTCTTCACCATAGTGGAGTTTGGAGTCAGACTGTTTGAGGGTGTGCACAGGTGTCTTTTTATACTGATAACAAGTTTAAACAGGTGCCATTACTACAGGTAATGAGTGGAGGAAAGAGGAGACTCTTAAAGAAGAAGTTACAGGTCTGTGAGAGCCAGAAATCTTGATTGTTTGTTTCTGACCAAATACTTATTTTCCACCATAATATGCAAATAAAATGATAAAAAAACAGACAATGTGATTTTCTGGATTTTTTTTTCTCAGTTTGCCTCCCATAGTTGAGGTCTACCTATGATGTAAATCACAGACGCCTCTCATCTTTTTAAGTGGTGGAACTTGCACTATTGCTGACTGACTAAATACTTTTTTGCCCCACTGTATGTCATCAATGTTACAGGATTGGACGACCTCTGTGAGTAGTAACGAGATTCACCATTTAGTTATTTCCCACTGGGATGTCGGCGATTCCATCACTTTGACTTCATTGACTGCAGGAACATAAGGGGGCACAGCCGAATGTGAGACTTTCCGCTCGTCTTCCCAAACATTGGGATATTGCACCATGATATAATGTCGGTGTCCTGCGAAATCCGCTCCCAGTCAGGACAATTTGGGTGGGAATTACGTTCTAGAAATGCAGAACATTTTATCTTCTTCAAGGGGTGAAATCTAAAGCAGAAACTGTCATTATCCAGCGGTCAATGAATGCTGCACATCTTCTATGCAGATGCCCCTATTGTAATTCGGAGCTTCTTACTTTCTGCCTTCAAACCCACAGTGGGAAATCCACAGCAGCGTCACTAGGGGAGAACATACACCAGAGCTTCCCCAATGCTGCGGCCGCCGTTCTCATGTCTGTGGTATCAGGATGTCTGGATTATCGGAGGCTGATTTATGGGAATATTGCGTTGTGCAGCCACAATCCCGGTTACTGTCCTGCCCATTATCTGTCTTTTCCTTTTTAGTGAATTTCTGGCTGACGATGGGTCGGATACATTTTGGACGTTTGTGGATGAGAACCAACAAGTGGATCAGGGTAGGAGATGGGAAACCAGATTTGTATTTTTCTTCTGCCAGTATAAACTCTGTGTCCGCCATTAGTGATCGTGATATGACGCTTAATAAGGTCACGGTGATGATCGATCTGTAGGATAGGTCACCAATATGTGATCTGACATGCGCCAGTCCGGGTGTTTGCAGCTCTCGCGGAGGTGGCAGGACGGCACGCTCCATACACAATGTCCAGGCTTTTCTGTGGCCTCGTCATCCGCATAGTTGTAGGTTGGATGCTCAGCGATCATTAATGGTGTATCGTAGTAAAATCCGCTCCTGTGATGTCCCTGATGAGATCAGTTCTGATATCTTCGTACTTTACACTTTTAGGTTCTGACTCGGCCAACTACGATCTATTGCTGAAAAGCACCGGTCGCCTCCTGTCTCCCGTCCAGCAGAATCTCCTGAAGTTCGCACTGTCTCTTCGCTCTTACTCCTCCGCTGTCCAGACCTTCCAGCAGGTCAGTATCTAGTCCTGGTAAGTGGAAAGGACCCAGTGAATCTGTGCAGAACTAGGCAGTAGTGCTGTTCAGAAGCTTGGTAAAAAAATACTCTGGTTGCCACCCAGCTTTCCCTCAGAGATGTCCAAACATTTTTTTGCAGAAGTGGAGGTGTTTGCATGCCTGCTGCAGATTTCTTGGTTTTGTGAAATCACGCCTAGAAATAAAATCACTTTGATTTCAGATTGCCTCGGATCAGTCGCCCCCTACTGGCTGTAAAGCTTTTGTCGTGGTACATGGGGAGAAGACCTGCGATCTGGACCAGTTACCATCACTTCTCACCAGAGCTGCCGAGAGGTACAGGATGCATCCAAATTGGCGACTGACTACAGTCCGCTGTGTAAATGAAGCCCCTCTGACCACCACATGGACTTCTGTTGATGGTGTTAATATTTTCACTGTTAAGCTGCCGCACTGTCGGAGTGGATATCTGTTGTCCAGTAGTAAATCCTCTCCCCAGTGCTTGTAATAGATCAGTGGTAGAGTTGTGTGGATAGATTCGCAGGAATCCGGCTAGATGGCAGGCCCAGAGTCTTGTTCCCTCCGGGGTCCCCAGTGCGGCATTTGATTTATCAGGGTTGGTGCGACGTCATTTGTGCGACATGATGCAGTCCTGGCTAATCCAAGCTGTACCAGGTAGGTCGGAAGGTAAGAGATTCGCGGGTCTCCTGTCCACCCATCAGGTACCACTGACCTGGACGCTGGTCCGGTGTCCAACGAATTAGTCTGCGGAATTCTGTTACCACAGATTTTAAAGGGAAGTTGTCATGTATGTAAGATAACGCTGCTAACCTGCAGATATGGGGTTAATCTGCAGGTTAATAGTGCTTGACACTGTTTGGCACCTGCATTGAGAGCCCCGCTGCCAGGAGAAAATGAAGTTTTTTGCCCCTGGCAGCCTTCCAGTTATAGCTGAGGCGTCAGCACAGTTTTAGTCACGTCTCTGTATATATAGAGAGCAGCGGCTGTACCCTCGCCTGGGCACTGACTGACAGCTCACTCATTAGTAGTGCAGGCTGTCAGTCAGCTGTTACAACCTCGCCTGTCTATATACTGAGCAGTGACTAAAACCGTGCCAGCGCCACCCCTATGACTGGAATCCAAATGCTGCAGGTCATTTCCTCCTGGTGGACTCCCACTGATTTGTTTGTAATTATTAGGGCAATGGAATATGTGAAAACATTAGAAAGGTTTAGTTACTTTAAAAATTGTGTATCTGGGACTTTTAAAAAAAAGGAAAAAAAAAAGTTGCTGAGAGAGGTGACAGCATGTCTGTTGTACCCAGTACTGGTCACTGACCGTTCCTGTCAGAGATTCAGCTGCTTCCTGACCGTTCCTGTCAGTGACTGGCGCCGGGTGCAACAGGCAGGTATTTGCAGCTACATGTATTTCTTTTTAAAGTGCCGGATATCCCATTTTATTTGGGACTATGATCAGTTTGAAAATTGTAAGATTTTTTTTATATATAAATATAAAAAATGTTGATATTTTTCATAATAAATATAACATTAGTGTGGGGTTGACTCACTCGGCTGCTTGCAGAGGTAAATCACCTGCTGGTTCATTATGGGACAGCATAAGCCGTAGCATGGTTGAACAAAATAGACATGGCCTTTCTGGCCTAACAGAAATAACAAAAGATAGTCTAACAGAGTCCTTATTTCTGTGGATTCTCCCTCCGAGAACACCCAAAGTCTTCAGCTCCACCTGGAGCCACCGTCTGGGGACCTTCTTCTCCAAACATACAACACAGAGGAAAAACCAGTGGCTGAACTGCACATAAGATAAAAAGGAGGACATGATGGGAAGGCAGCGTTTTGGCTGCAGCCCTCATGTGTGCCACCAGCTGTGCCCATTCTGGTCTGTGCAGTGTTCTGAGCCTGTAGAATATTTTTGTGCGTATTTCGGGAGTCTTGTGGTTTCTATTCATATTCTGGTATTTAGTGTTGAATAACCTCTGACTTCCATACGATGTGCTGTCGCTTGGACAGGCCAAAGCCTTTCCTGTTTAAAGGGGACCATCGTTATCCTGGAGCGTCACCCGACAGTCCTGTCGTCGTACTATACGGGGAGATCGGCACCAGAGAATTTTCCAGGTTCCACCAACATCTATCGGAAAGGGCCCGAGCTGGGGAGGTGGTGTACATCCTCCGACACTACGTCGCTGTAAGTAGATCTCTCTGCCCTCTGTTAGTTTTTCTGTAAGTATCTTTTCGTCCATATTATAAATATATTTTTGTAACATTTTTTTTTCGATGTAGTTTATTGTTGTTTCTTCCTAAGCAATTTTTCTGCTTTTGTACCATTTTGTGTATCATGTGCGGTAAGTTGCCTTCCCTGTTGGGTACGGTTAGGTATCACGGATGTATTTAGTTGTCGGTAACATGGCTGTAATTCTTGGCCCGACTGTGGGTATTGTGACCCGAACTAAGGACATCAAGGCCGGCAGTCAATGTGCGTGTGCATGGAGAAATCGGGGGCGATGACTATAAGTCTAAACCATATGGTATCGGCGGAATCGGACAACCTTCTCATGATTTTGTTGTCCCTGGATATAAGTCGCCACCAGAGCAGTCTAACGGCAACTTATGGAGACCACTGAAGCATCTGCCGAGCCCCCTGTGGATGGTAGACAGTGTGTGGCGATGGTGCGATGAAGCAAAGTGATGCAGCAGTCAGCCATTGTGGTGTCCGTAACAGTAAACTACCACTCCAGCATGTTTTTTGTTTTATTGCACCACTGGAGTGGCGCTTTTAATAACATTTCCCTACCCCCTGCCTGGTGCCGCCTTTATTGTTTTCTAGAATCCATCACTCGGGTTGGCCTCCTGGAAAAGTGACCTGTCCGCTGCTCCAGTGTTTCATGGAGTGGTGGTCAGGTCACTTTTCAATACAAGTCTATGGGAGCCTTGTTCTGGTCTCGTTTTGGCACTAAGCGATCAAGTCTAGATCTATTACCTATCGCCCAGGTTGTATCATTTGCCGCCTCCTGCCTATGTAATTAGCCTATTAAACGACTGCCGATCGGTAAGTGTTCGCTGCTCATGGTCTTTTAGTGCCGCTGATTCGTCCGTGTAACTGGACTTTTAAACACCGATTGACTGATGTATAGTAAAATACAATGAATCCGTCTCCAGACTCGACTCAGTGAGTAACAATCCCAAGGCAGAAATAAGGCAGAAATATGAGTATTGCATTGGGCGTAACATACTTGTGATGCCTTGGAAGCCGGCGGGCACTGCCTTGTTGTATAATGTCATTCTCCCTTTTGTTCCCTTAGAATCCTCAAGCAGAAAAGGTCTTCCTCTCCGGTTATGGGGTGGAACTGGCCATCAAAAGTACAGAATATAAAGCGAAGGATGACACACAAGTGAAGGGTAACGATCCCAAGTTAAAGAGGCTTTTAATTCCCTGTATCTTCTTGTTAAATTCTGAGTTTCAGGTGTTTTATAGGGGGAATAAAATAAAGCACTACTCGCTACCCCAGCCCCCGCCAGTTTAGTCTTTTCTGCTTTTAACTAGTTGCCAGCACGTCGCGGCCAATCAGTGGTCATGTGATATAACACTGGCGGCATAGCTCAGTGCACAGCCATGATGGTGGTATGTATAGCACGTAACCTGTGCTGCCAATGACTGACTGCAGCCGTCCCATACTAAGGCCTCGCTACATTCCGGTGATTTTTTTTTTTAAACGGATCCTTCGCAAATTGTGAAAGAAAGAGAGACCAGAATGTAAAATGTAATGATTTGAATGGAAAATGCATGATTTCTTTAAAAAAAAACAAAAAAAAAAAACGGAATCGGTTGCCGGATTCCATCATTTCACCACGCGTTTCATCCGTTTTGCGTTGGATCTGTCGCTGTGCGCTTTTTTCACCGGACAGAAATATGTTCCTATGTACGTTTTCTCCGGCCGCCGGAAAACTAATTTTCTACGGATCCGGCAAAAAACAGATGAAATGTGAGGCCATCCGTCGCAATCCGGCGCTAATACAAGTCTATGAGAAAAAACGGATCCGGTGGCAACTTTTGCCAGATCCGTTTTTTTTTTTTCAAAATTCGCCGGATTGTGCTTGACAGCAAAAACCTGATGTGTGAAAGTAGCCTTATGAACAAGGATAATGGTGTGCACTCAGGTCAAGGACACGGAGGTGCTGGTAAAACAGACCGTGTGGTCAAGTCAATAGTAGAAGAAAAAATACCGCACACTCGAAACTGGTATGATGCAAAAGGTATATGCCAGATTTATTCACGAAAACAAGTCAACAATTGCCACTGTGATAATTCGTAGATAGAAACCCGACGTTTCGACCCTCCCGGGTCTTATTCATGGGGTTACTTAGCTCTTTTGATACACAGACATAGGAGTGGCAGTGATAGAAGGCAAGACAATGGTCCTTTTAAGGCATAACCTTATAGTGGGTCCAGTAATTGCTCCTGTGGTATAGGTAGAGGGGTCCTGTTTAGGGTGAGCCGCAGTATATAAAGAAGTCCTTATAATGGGTCCAGTGAATGCTCCTGTGGCATAAATAGAGGGATCCTGCTTAGGGTGGGCCGCAGCATGTGGAGCTGTCCTGCTCTGTCCTGTGTCCGGGGGTCAGCAGCGCATCCCGCGCCCAGCTGTGTTGTCCTCCAATCCAGGACAACACAGCTGGGCGCGGGATGCGCTGCTGACCCCCGGACACAGGACAGAGCAGGACAGCTCCACATGCTGCGGCCCACTCTAAGCAGGATCCCTCTATTTATGCCACAGGAGCATTCACTGGACCCATTATAAGGACTTATAATAAATAATAATAATAATCTTTATTTTTATATAGCGCTAACATATTCCGCAGCGCTTTACAGGTTGCACACATTATGATCACTGTCCCCGATGGGGCTCACAATCTAAATTCCCTATCAGTATGTCTTTGGAATGTGGGAGGAAACCGGAGAACCCGGAGGAAACCCACGCAAACACGGAGAGAACATACAAACTCTTTGCAGATGTTGTCCTGAGTGGGATTAGAACCCAGGACTCCAGCGCTGCAAGGCTGCTGTGCTAACCACTGAGCCACCGTGCTGCCCAACTTCTTTATATACTGCGGCTCACCCTAAACAGGACCCCTCTACCTATACCACAGGAGCAATTACTGGACCCACTATAAGGTTATGCCTTAAAAGGACCATTGTCTTGCCTTCTATCACTGCCACTCCTATGTCTGTGTATCAAAAGAGCTAAGTAACCCCATGAATAAGACCCGGGAGGGTCGAAACGTCGGGTTTCTATCTACGAATTATCACAGTGGCAATTGTTGACTTGTTTTCGTGAATAAATCTGGCATATACCTTTTGCATCATACCAGTTTCGAGTGTGCGGTATTTTTTCTTCTATGAAAGTAACCTTAGACTGGTGGGATTTCTATCTATGTGGTTTTGAGCGCAACGGACTGCACACAGACAAATGATAGTCTATGTTTTAGCGCACATTTGCGATTTTTCTACAGCGATATCATACACGAGTATATACGGTACTTATTTGACCAATGAATGTGCTCAATAAATTTTAGCACCAACCGTATGTGTATCTATAGCAGGAGACCCAGGAGGGACCCCACTGCTGATACTGAGACATAAGAAAGTTGGACTGCAGTTTGCCAAAATGTACATGAATAAGCCAAACTCCTTCTGGGAAAGAGTCTTCTGAACAGATGAGATCAAGATAGATCCCAAACTGTTCTTCAACTATATCAATAGTAAAAGAATAAAAACTGAAAATGTAGGCCCCTTAAAAAATAGTGAGGAAAGAATGGTTGTAGATGACGAGGAAAAAGCTAACATATTAAACACCTTCTTCTCCACGGTATTCACGGTGGAAAATGAAATGCTAGGTGAAATCCCAAGAAACAATGAAAACCCTATATTAAGGGTCACCAATCTAACCCAAGAAGAGGTGCGAAACCGGCTAAATAAGATTAAAATAGATAAATCTCCGGGTCCGGATGGCATACACCCACGAGTACTAAGAGAACTAAGTAATGTAATAGATAAACCATTATTTCTTATTTTTAGGGACTCTATAGCGACAGGGTCTGTTCCGCAGGACTGGCGCATAGCAAATGTGGTGCCAATATTCAAAAAGGGCTCTAAAAGTGAACCTGGAAATTATAGGCCAGTAAGTCTAACCTCTATTGTTGGTAAAATATTTGAAGGGTTTCTGAGGGATGTTATTCTGAATTATCTCAATGAGAATAACTGTTTAACTCCATATCAGCATGGGTTTATGAGAAATCGCTCCTGTCAAACCAATCTAATCAGTTTTTATGAAGAGGTAAGCTATAGACTGGACCACGGTGAGTCATTGGACGTGGTATATCTCGATTTTTCCAAAGCGTTTGATACCGTGCCGCACAAGAGGTTGGTACACAAAATGAGAATGCTTGGTCTGGGGGAAAATGTGTGTAAATGGGTTAGTAACTGGCTTAGTGATAGAAAGCAGAGGGTGGTTATAAATGGTATAGTCTCTAACTGGGTCGCTGTGACCAGTGGGGTACCGCAGGGGTCAGTATTGGGACCTGTTCTCTTCAACATATTCATTAATGATCTGGTAGAAGGTTTACACAGTAAAATATCGATATTTGCAGATGATACAAAACTATGTAAAGCAGTTAATACAAGAGAAGATAGTATTCTGCTACAGATGGATCTGGATAAGTTGGAAACTTGGGCTGAAAGGTGGCAGATGAGGTTTAACAATGATAAATGTAAGGTTATATACATGGGAAGAGGGAATCAATATCACCATTACACACTGAACGGGAAACCACTGGGTAAATCTGACAGGGAGAAGGACTTGGGGATCCTAGTTAATGATAAACTTACCTGGAGCAGCCAGTGCCAGGCAGCAGCTGCCAAGGCAAACAGGATCATGGGGTGCATTAAAAGAGGTCTGGATACACATGATGAGAGCATTATACTGCCTCTGTACAAATCCCTAGTTAGACCGCACATGGAGTACTGTGTCCAGTTTTGGGCACCGGTGCTCAGGAAGGATATAATGGAACTAGAGAGAGTACAAAGGAGGGCAACAAAATTAATAAAGGGGATGGGAGAACTACAATACCCAGATAGATTAGCGAAATTAGGATTATTTAGTCTAGAAAAAAGACGACTGAGGGGCGATCTAATAACCATGTATAAGTATATAAGGGGACAATACAAATATCTCGCTGAGGATCTGTTTATACCAAGGAAGGTGACGGGCACAAGGGGGCATTCTTTGCGTCTGGAGGAGAGAAGGTTTTTCCACCAACATAGAAGAGGATTCTTTACTGTTAGGGCAGTGAGAATCTGGAATTGCTTGCCTGAGGAGGTGGTGATGGCGAACTCAGTCGAGGGGTTCAAGAGAGGCCTGGATGTCTTCCTGGAGCAGAACAATATTGTATCATACAATTATTAGGTTCTGTAGAAGGACGTAGATCTGGGTATTTATTATGATGGAATATAGGCTGAACTGGATGGACAAATGTCTTTTTTCGGCCTTACTAACTATGTTACTATGTTACTATGTAAGATAGAGCTTTTTGGTAGAGCACATCATTCTACTGTTTACCGGAATGAGGCCTACAAAGAAAAGAACACAATACATACAGTTAAATATGGTGGAGGTTTAAAGATGGTTTGTGGTTGTTTTGATGCCTCTGGCATTAGGTGCCTTGACTGTGTTCAAGGTGTCATGAAAGATTACCAAAGGATTAGATCGCAATGGAGTGCCCAATGTCAGAAAGCTGGGTGTGTGTCCTAGGTCATGGGTCTTCCAGCATGACAATGAACCCAAACGTACTTCAAGAAGCAACCAGAAATGGATGCAAACAAAGCGCTGGAGAGTTGTGTAGTTGTCCGCAATTAGTCCACATCTAAATCCCATTGAACACCTGTGCAGAGATCTTAAAGGGACTCTGTCACCTGAATTTGGCGGAACTGGTTTTGGGTCATATGGGCGGAGTTTTCGGGTGTTTGATTCACCCTTTCCTTACCCGCTGGCTGCAATATTGGATTGAAGTTCATTCTATGTCCTCCGTAGTACACGCCTGCGCAAAGCAATCTTGCCTTGTGCAGGCGTGTACTATGGAGGACAGAGAATGAACTTCAATCCAATATTGCAGCCAGCGGGTAAGGAAAGGGTGAATCAAACACCCGAAAACTCCGCCCATATGACCCAAAACCAGTCCCGCCAAATTCAGGTGACAGGTTCCCTTTAAAATTGCTGTTGGGAGACGGCGCCCGTCAGATATGACCATGATTTTCTGATTCTGGCGTTTACTCTCTATTCTAGGTAACAACGTAAATGCCACGGTGATTGGAGACAATGATCCTCTGGACGAGGTTCAAGGTTTTCTCTTTGGAAAGCTCAGGTACGCGTTGTCTTCATCTTCCGCAATAAGTGGAGCAGGTTGGAGGGAAGGGGCTTCCTACATGTGTGAGAGGAGCCGACAGTCATTCACAGGCACCTTCCCATCTGCTCGTTTTCCCTCTATCTCCTCCTCTTTAATTGACAGCTCTGGCTTTATACAGTCACAGAAGGGAGGAGATGATGGAAAGCAGCAGGTGGAAAGGAGTATATAAATGACTGTCCGCCATGGAGCACCGAGCGCCTGTACTTTGAACAGTCATTCTGTGCTGACAGTCCCTTTAAGTACTATATACAGTATATCAGTATGTAATTAACCATGTGTATGCTGGCCTGATTCCTGCCCCTGTTCCCTATCTTTGCTCATTTCCTTGCCTGCACCCCATGTTCTTGGTCTTTTACTTTACTGTCCCCAGCATAAAGCCTCAAGATGATTTCTTATTAGCGGTTAGTAATATCCGTTCTGCTTGCAGACTTCATACCTGTTTGTTCTGGGGATTGACCCCTTCTTGGATATGATGTTTTATTTACCTTTTTAAATGCAGGTATTTAAGTCTAGACATCCTTTTTGTCATTGGGTTTTAGTTACAATTTTGCTTTGTTTGCCGTCCACAGTCTCTTTGTAGTCGTCTCTATTGCTGGTTGCAGAAGGAGTTTACTGTGTATCCATCAGTGAGCTCGTTCTGACAATCTCATGGGAGAGTTTGTAGATCTTTTATTTGGCGGCTCCTCTCAGCTGATTGATACCCGCAGACTACATCATTGTTGAATGTGTCCAGAAACAAAAAGCCTGTAAAAGCCAAACGGTGCAACATCTGATTGCAGAAATGATTTTTAGCTCCAAATACATTAATTTAAGATTAACAAAATGTCCCCTAATGTGGACAACCTCTGTATGTGTGCTGGTCCTGTATAATGTGACACCCGCGGTGAAGATGTCCCGGATTATTCCTAGTTTCCTCATGTATTCTGCTGTCACAATTTGGTCTTCACTTTAAATGTTGATATAATTATCTGTAGAACTTGGGTTTTCCTTGCAGGCAGCTGTATCCGGAGCTCCAAGAGCAGCTGAAGGAACTGCGGAACCATTTGGTAGAAAGCACCAATGAGATGTCCCCTCTGAAGGTGTGGGAGCTGCAAGGTACCGGAAGCTGCTGTCAGAGCTCTGTTCACACTACGGTCACAGCTTCCGCTTCCCTTTATAATGGGGCCAGATCAGTTTTCAGAAGGATGCCAGAAATCCTGACGAGTCTCGATCCCTCTTATATTAGTTTAGTGAGGCTTCTACTCCCGTCGCTCCCACCGATCAGCTGTTTGAAGGGGTCTCAGCGGCTTTAGGGTATGTGCCCACGCTGCAGATTTTCCTGCAGACTTTTCCGCAGCGGATTTAGAAAATCCGCAGTGGAAAACCACTGCGGTTTTCACTGCGGATTTTCTTGCAGTTTGTTCTGCGGATTCTTCTGCGGGTTTTCACCAGCACTTTTCTATTGGTGCTGGTTGAAACCCGCTGCGGAATCCGCACAAACAATTGACATGCTGCGGAAAATAATCCGCAGCGTTTCCGCGCGGCTTTTTCCGCAGCATGTGCACAGCGTTTTTTTTTTCCCATGGGTTTACATTGTACTGTAAACTTTGGGAAAACTGCTGCGGATCCGCAGCGGCCAAATCCGCTGAAGATCCGCAGCAAAATCCGCAGCGTGTGAACATAACCTTAGGTGCCATCATACATGAGGTCGCTGTCGGCTGAGACTTCCATTACACATGAACGCTCAATTTGGCTGCTGGTTCATATTTGCAGTGTGGGAAAGAGACACTGCCCCACGCCGCTGGCAGCAGCTTATGTCCCCTGAAAAGCGCAGGAGCAGGCACTTTAATTTCACCTCTTCATGACTGGGGGGATTTTGAAAAAATTTTTTGCACTTTCATTTTTCTTTACCCTTCTTCCAAGAGCCATAACTTTTTTTTTTTTTTTTTGTGGGATGAGTTGTAGTTTTGAATTTCTCCATTCTTTCTTACCATTCAGTGACATAAGATGATGGATTCTCCACGTCCGCACAATTAACGGGATATCAAATCTTTGGAATTTTGTAAAGAAAAAAAAACTGTGCTGCCATATTCTGAGACCCATAACATGTTAGATTTTTAGAGTGTGTGGATTACTGTCAGGGATTGTTTTTTTGTAGGAGCTGACATTTTTTAGAAATTCTTTTTTTTTTTTGAGGGGTAGATACAACATTTTGACTTCTTTTTAGTGCAGTTTATTTAAGTACCGATGTGGCGACCAAAATGTAATTCTGGTATTTCAAGCTTTCTCTCATTATGGTATTTCCCATACGGGTTAATTTATTTAATATTTGATTGGACTTTTATAGATGTAGTGATACCAAATGTCTTTTTTCGTATATTTTTTATATTATGGGGGAGAAATGGGGTGATTCCCATTCTTATGTTTTTTTTTTCCCAAATTTCCTTTGTTCATCCTTTTTAAAAACTTTTTTTTTTTTTTACCTTTTATTTTTTAGTCTCCTTTCAGGGAGTTGAACTTGTGGCTCTCTGACCGCTTATACTAAAGTACAACTGTAAAATGTCATCCTCCAACGAAGCAGAGCCATAGAGTGGGCTTTATGGGCGGACGAGGGTGACACCATAGAGGCCACCAGCAGACTCTTGGCTGCAGTGGTAACCCATCATTCCAACGTGTTCGCCTACCGGGTGGCCAATTGGAGCCGATGGCAATTGCGTCATTTAAATGCCGCTCTCAATTACTGACAGTGGCATTTAAATGGTTAAACTGCAGCAAACTGGGCATGCTCTGGTTGCTGCAGTTACATAAGCTGCATAACACAACCTGCCTGGTATGGTGCGGGCTCAGCTTATGAGCCTGCGTCACACTTGCCCTGCAACTACTTAAAGTATTTTTTTTCCATTAATGTGGTTGTGAAGGGGTTAAATTTCCCAATCCTTCACTCCATTGGTGTCGGACCCGTGCCTGTATTATAAGGGATGCTTATTCAGGGGATCTGATTGTATGGTTCTTATGTAACCTTAATATATTTCTTCCCTAATTAATGTTTCTTTCTTGTAAGATCTCAGTTTCCAGACGGCGGCTCGTGTCCTGTCCGCCCCTTCTTCTGAGGCTCTGCTGGTGATGAAGGATCTGAGTCAGAACTTCCCCACAAAGGCCAGGTACCGTAACCTCATCCATCTATTGGAGCACGACTTTCCTGGTTATTTTTCTCACGTGTAGGAATAAATAATCTTATACTGTACCTACAAGATGGATTTACTTATACTCAGTGTTTTACAAATAGGACACTAACCAGGACTGTAGTGGACTCTGCCATGAGGATGGAGGTAGAGGAGAACCAAAAGGTGGGTTTTATTCAGCCGTTTGTCTGATTGCAAAATTAGTTTCAATATATTAATGTGTTAAAAATAAATCCCATTTATTTTTGAGGACCATGTTGAAAAGATCATCATGCTAAACTTCGCTCACCTGATGTTGATCTGGTTTCTGACCCTGAGGGCAGCCGAGTGGCAATATGGCGCTACATTTTTCTAATGCCCTTGGTATTTCATACTAGCAGTCGGCAGAGACACACTAATCCGATATTAGCTGCAAATCCGAGTACTATGCCGTCAGTATCTGTACAATGACCTCTCCATTAATTTATGTCCACACAGATTTGCTGAGGATTTTTCAGCAGTGTTTCTACAGCCAAATCCCCAGAAAAAGCATGTGTTATACTGGATTAACATCACATTCTGTTTCGCCCTCTGCTTTATCAGGGGCCTCAATCTCAATAGCCAAACAACTGTTCCCAGACTCGCCCCAAAGTATAAATCGAGGCACCTGGTGTCTAAAATAAGAATTTTGTACTCTGTTTCACCAGCTCCATTATTCTGAATTTCTAGATGTAGCTGCCTAAACTCACAAAGGCCGGCCCGATTCTTAGAGAGACACTTTCCACTGGAAGGAACAGAATTTGATGCCTTTTAGATGTGATTGTCTGATGCGTTGTTACTTCTATACGATTTTTTGCATGTACACAGGAGCTAATTTTATGGCTTTCTTGTTTCGCTCAGTACTTTAAGGGCACCTTGGGGCTGCAGCCTGGAGACTCGGCTCTGTTCATTAATGGACTGCATGTTGATCTGGACAGTCACGATATCTTCAGGTAATGGGAGCGAGAGAAGACCTTGGTCACTTTTTTTTTCCATTATGTATCTAGGAGAGGGCAAATATTTTTTGGGTTGTTTGCAACCCCCAAGAACAATAAATCCATTAATTTAGGCAGTGTTTGTATCGGACAGGTACTTTATTGTTCAGGTGAGATATGTCTGCAGAACCTGCCACATATCCAATGTATATTGAGGTCCTGACACTCCCGGATGGCAAATGGATGGAAGTATTGAGCATAAAATAGTAAGGAAGTCCGTAGCCAACTGGATTACAAGCAAATGCGTTTCAGGCTGCTGTTTTTAGTGATTGCCGCAATGACCGATTGCAGTCACTGGATGTGGCTTCAGACTGCTGAAGCGTCGGTGTGTGATGTGCACATTCTCACGATTCCTTTTTGCTCGCCGTGTGGGTGGACAGTCGCATGATGGGATGTCTGTGATTTGCATACTTTAAAGAGTTAATGGAATACATAGTCCGTCTTATATTATCAAGATCATCATGTTATACGTTAGTTTAACCAATATAATGGTAAGACAGGACAGGACTATAATGAACCAACTGCAATTTCACGAAGAATTAATTCACCAAAAGAAGCAGTAATAACGTCCGAAGTATACAAAAGTGCAAAAAACTTTATTTTCTAATAACAGGCATAAAACATAGATGGGAAATCCCCTGCGCCAAACACAGCACATACAAAAGGACAGGTGGAGGTGCATGTGAATATACATGTATTAAAGGATCATATTGGTATGCTAAATTGTATAATAACGATAGGCCAGTGCCATAGATCATTAAGACAAATCAATCGAATACAGGCATGGTGAGTATACATACCAAGATAAAGAATCACAAAGCATACACGCAGCTCCCGTCCACCCCGACGCGCGTTTCGGCAAATACCTTCCTCAGGGAGCTTGCAATCAGTTGCCGGCTAGACTCCTGCGCTTTTTCAATTCTTTATCATTGAGCGAAACTGGGTGAGACTATGTGCCACGTGACCGCCCACCCACACGGGAAATACAGTGGAATCATGAGTGTTCACATCGCACACTAACTATTTGGCTGTCTGCAGTCACATAGAGTGCCTGCAGCCTTTTAATTTCAGCCGGACAACTCCTTCAAGGTTTTTTCAGCGTAGTCTTTGGCCTCTTTTTGGCATTTTTTTGCAGCAACTTCACTGCATAGAAATTTTTTTCTAAAATATTTTATGTCCCCTGATGAAGCATTTGTGAAACGCTCATCAGGTGTTTGGGTGAGTGTTATTATTCTCTTGTAATTTGTGACCTACGGTACTTTACAGAGAATATATTTTCTTGGTACTTCAATATGCTCAGTACACATATTTGTCAATTATATGGATATCTTGAGCATTTCTATTAATTTTTACGTTTAGGCGGTGTTATATTTATTTTTCTGGCTCACCCATCAATTTTTTTATTGTTGTATTGGACATCTACACACTTATTCTTTCTACATACGTATACTTTTTATCTCTTATCTAGTAAAAGTGTAGTTTTACTTTTTTTTTTCAAGAAAAAAAATGCTTTGGTCCGTGCACATATTTCTGCTACGTTGTTTTTTGTCTCGTGACCATGCTTTTTGGGTCCTCCCACTTTGCTTGGGGGTTCTAATTTTTGGTCTTATATATAAAAACTACTGAGCAGCTTCCAAGCGGAAGCCACCAGAAGAAAGGACTACTAGGAGAAGTTCAGATTGGCGAAACGTGCACAACAAGTGGTTTTTCACATTGCAGTGCATATGCACATTTTTTTTTTTTTAATTCAAAAAGCTCATACTCGGTTGCCTAAAATGGCTTGTGCTGCATGTATGGTAAATGTGACGACGTATGGCACAGCTCACCATCTGATCAGCGCCGTGTGCACCTGAACATTCCCAGTTTCTTCTTTTTATTGCAGCTTGTTTGATGTCTTACGTAATGAAGCTCGGGTGATGGAAGGTCTCCACCGCTTGGGTATTGAGGGCTCAGCCCTCCATGATGTTCTCAAGCTCAACATCCAGCCGAGTGTCTCGGACTATGCTGTGGACATCCGCAGTCCTGCTATATCGGTAACTCCTCTCATATTGTACAGGATTGGTCACCCTATAATAGTACGGCACAGGACAGATATATAGTCATATCCCTCCATTACTACATGTGTTGTGGAGCAGCTTGCGTTCCCGTCCTTTACACCTACTGCAGATTTCTTGCTGACGTCAGTATGTCTGGACTTATGGACGTGCTGTCAGATGGAGGAACGACGGTTCTGGATGTCCCAGGCTCTGCGGCCTGATCACTAATAAGCCACATCTTCTGGCCGCGGACTCCATGAGCTGGTGCTCGGTTTGGCTCTCTCTTTAGATGGGTGCCCAGGTTCTGTCTCTCCGTGTGGTGGGATATGATGGGAGGTGGAGGAACAGATTCTTTGTTTTATCTTAAACCTGAGATTATAATGGATCTTTTCTGCGTTTTGGTGACATTTGAATGTGGACAACATAGGACACAAAGGTTTCTGAATAACGTGTGTGTGTTTTCAAGGTCAATCACAGGAATCGAATTAAGTCCGCCACTGGTTGCACTTGGTATGACTAGAGAAGAAAAGCACCAGCACCCATACGGCCCATTAAAATGTCTTTTTATTCTTATCCAATGAAAACATCAGTACAGCTCCCGATATAGTCCCATGAATCAGGTGCCAGTGCCACTTATAATGTAATTGTTATGCTAAATCTCACTTATTCCTGATACAAAATGGCACTGCTGGTCGGATGCCTGACCGCCGCGCCATTCATTCTCTGCACTGTCAGAAGGAGCTGAGCACAGTGGATGGCCGCCCCATGGGGAATGAATGGAGTGATAAGTGCAACGCAGCTCCAGTCTAATGGGGATAATGTGACCCCTTCTACCGATCAGTGTGCGTCCCAGCGGTCGGATCCCCACCAATTAATAAGTTGTCAGCTATCAGGTGGGTATTGATGTTCTTTTACTGCTCCTTGGCTCCACACTCATCTGCTCGATATTCAGTCTCCTGTGTCAATTTACGCATGAAACTGATATTAAAGTGTAAAAATGGATTTCTCCTTCGCCTCATTGGGGGACACAGACCGTGGGTGTATGCTGCTGCCAATAGGAGGCTGACACTAAGTAATACAAAAAAAGTCAGCTCCTCCCCTGCAGTATACACCCCCCTGCTGGCTCTCAGCTCCTCCCCTGCAGTATACACCCTCCTGCTGGCTCTCAGCTCCTCCCCTGCAGTATACACCCTCCTGCTGGCTCTCAGCTCCTCCCCTGCAGTATACACCCTCCTGCTGGCTCTCGGCTCCTCCCCTGCAGTATACGCCCTCCTGCTGGCTCTCGGCTCCTCCCCTGCAGTATACGCCCTCCTGCTGGCTCTCGGCTCCTCCCCTGCAGTATACGCCCTCCTGCTGGCTCTCAGCTCCTCCCCTGCAGTATACACCCTCCTGCTGGCTCTCAGCTCCTCCCCTGCAGTATACACCCTCCTGCTGGCTCTCGGCTCCTCCCCTGCAGTATACACCCTCCTGCTGGCTCTCGGCTCCTCCCCTGCAGTATACACCCTCCTGCTGGCTCTCGGCTCCTCCCCTGCAGTATACACCCTCCTGCTGGCTCTCAGCTCCTCCCCTGCAGTATACATCCTCCTGCTGGCTCTCGGCTCCTCCCCTGCAGTATACACCCTCCTGCTGGCTCTCGGCTCCTCCCCTGCAGTATACACCCTCCTGCTGGCTCTCAGCTAACCAGTTCTTGCTTAGTGTCTGTAGGATGCACATGGGTCTGTTTCAGACCCCAACGTTTTTATTTTATTGTTTACTTTTCTGTAAATTTTTATTTTTTAATTAACGGAGTGAAGGGGGCGACGGTTCCTTTCAAGGTTCCGATCTCCCCCGAACCATCAACAGGCGAGCACGGCGAGTATACCTCCCCGTACCCTCTCCTGCGACGTGGGAAGCCATGCCTGAGCTCACTTCAGGGGCGACGGTTCCTTTCATGGTCCCGATCTCCCCACACCAGCAGCAGGCGACCACATGGAGTGTCGCCTCCATGTATCCTCTCCTGGAGCCAGGCCTAATGCCGGACAACTGGCCCTGTCCACCCGGACTGAAGTCCGTGGCTGTACAGAGGCCCCTCTATGGCGTCCGAGCAGCCCCCACTGTCCCACCACTGTGAAAGCGGATGGCACAAGGAGGCGGACGGTTCCTCTCCACCTCCCTAACAAACGGATGATGGATTGAGGCTTATCCCTGCACCGTCCACGCTGCACAGAACAGCGCTGAAACCCACATCCGCGGCGGCTCCATGCCGGGACGCGCACCCATGGTGAGTGGATCCATCTTCAGTGGGATATCCACATGCTGACAGTCAGCCTCAGCCACTTCCCTGTGGCCCACCTCTCTGAGGTAACACTCTGGATGGCTGCAAAAATTTTGTCCCCGGCTTCGGCCGATTTGTAGGCCGCATCCTGGAAGTCTTGCCTGGAACGACCCACTGGTGACGTCCGCCGGCTACAGAAATTTAGGCCCCGGCTTAGGCCTATTCAACATCGTGTCTGTGGCTCCGCCCCCCAAATTGGCGCTGCTCGCTCTCTGCGAGATTTTATCAACTCTGCAGCTCCCGGTGGCCACCTTGGTCCACCCGGCCAGCTCACACTGGGGTGACAGTATTTTTGCATTAAAGGGGCACATCGACTCTACATCAGTACCCGGGTAAGGAAGTACCTGGTCTTAAAGGCATATGGCCAGTATTCCCAGTCTTAAAGGCGCATGACCAGTATTCCCTGGTCTTAAAGGTGCATGACCAGTATTCTCTGGTCTTAAAGGTGCATGACCAGTATTCTCTGGTCTTAAAGGTGCATGACCAGTATTCTCTGGTTTAAAGGTGCATGACCAGTATTCTCTGGTCTTAAAGGTGCATGACCAGTATTCTCTGGTCTTAAAGGTGCATGACCAGTATTCTCTGGTCTTAAAGGTGCATGACCAGTATTCTCTGGTCTTAAAGGCGCATGACCAGTATTCTCTGGTCTTTAAAGGCGCATGACCAGTATTCCCTGGTCTTAAAGGTGCACGACCAGTATTCCCTGGTCTTATAGGTGCATGACCAGTATTCCCTGGTCTCAAAGGTGCATGACCAGTATTCCCTGGTCTTAAAGGCGTATGACCAATATTTCCGGGTCTTAAAGGCGCTTGATCAGTCCGAGGAGCCCTCCGCCGCCGACCCCAGCTTTATCCTCTAGTTCCCCTCAGTGGACTTCTTCACTGACCAATCCATGGTTCTCTGACCAAGAGATTGAATCCCTCTGTGTACCCTCTGTGTTTGGAGTGCTCGCAGGACCAATATGCATGGTCCCTATCTTACATGGGAGCCGTCGGCTAGCAGGGGCCGCAAGTATTCTAGAAACGTGCAGGCGTCTAGAAACATACAGGCATCTAGAAAACGGAAGTTTTTCGTTTCCTGCTTCCTCACCAATGATTTGATGACCACAAGGCTCTGAATATGGATTGGATATTGCCTGAGCTTACCAGAGCTTCAGAGACTAAACTCCCTCGAGAGCATTTGCCATTCAATTCGGATAAGCGATTCACTGGACAGAAGCCTCTATGTGGGATGCCATGCCTGGCCTGTTTTTTAAGGGCGACGGGTCCTTTAAAGGGCACTGATCTCCCCACACCATCAACAGACGAGCACACGGAGTGTCGTCTCCATGTTTCCTCTTCTGCATCCAGGCCTAACGCCAGACTACCTGTCCTGTCCACCCGGAGACCTGGACTCTGTGGACATACAGAGGCACCCTTTTTGGCGTACGAGCTCCCCCCTCTGCATCACCACTATTTAACGGAAGATGCAAGAAGGCGGACAATTCCTCTCCACTTCCCTGTTAAGAGGTTGATGGATCGAGGGTTCCTAATTTTTATCTCTGCACCGTGAAAAGAGGAGATGGCAAGAGACTATGACCTGCTGGATGCAGCCGCACATTGCTATGGGGCAGATTAACCGGGTAGAATCTCCTGTGGTATACCTACCAGTATCCCTACCTGATGGGTCATCAATTAAAAATACCACGGACTGTCAGATAGCAAATCTGGTTCATTCCGTATTGCGGCTTCGGGTCCAGCGCTCTATCCTCCCTAGCGGCCGCATGGATTGCTAGAGCAATGGTCTCCTGGCTGGAGACCTTAACTACCTTGATTCACACCAGCAACAACTGGCCAATCAAATCCTTTGAGCGGGAGACTGACAAAGGATTGTATAAGGATTGTCCAGCACAGTCTAGATCTAAGGGATCTTGGTTCCAAACAGGGGAACGAAAAGTAAGATCGACCCTGGACCTCAAACTTCTAACAACCTTTGACATGGTCCTCCTTCTTTGGATGGAGTTCCTCCGCTCAGCCATTAGTTCAACAAAAAAGGTGCAGTTTCCGGCATCCATCGACATTCGGGTTGCTTGCCCTCTGCAAAAATTCCTTCGCCTTTCCATTCGTCAACAGCATTTTCAAGTCACAACCTTGTCCTTTGGCCTTGCTTCCGCACCCAGAGTGTTCGCTCGGGTCATGGCGGATGTCATGTTTCTCTTGCACTCTAGAGGCGTGCTCGTCCTGCCCTGTTTGGTCTGTCTAGCCGCCCTTCCAGGACTACGCTGAGTCGTCTATATCTCTTGCGATACCTTCTCTCCTGGGCTGGCAGCTACACTATATCTCTTGCGATACCTTCTCTCCTGGGCTGGCAGCTACACTTAAGGTACCTTCACACATAACGATATCGTTGCTTTTTGTGACGTAGCAACGATATCATTAAGGAAATCGTTATGTGTGACAGCGACCAACGATCAAGCCCCTGCTGGGAGATCGTTGGTCGCTGCACAAAGTCCAGAACTTTATTTCGTCGCTGGATCTCCCGTGGACATCGCTGGATCGGCGTGTGTGACACCGATCCAGCGATGTCTTCACTGGTAACCAGGGTAAACATCGGGTAACTAAGCGCAGGGCCGCGCTTAGTAACCCGATGTTTACCCTGGTTACCAGCGTAAAAGTAAAAAAAAACAAACACTACATACTTACCTACCGCTGTCTGTCCCCGGCGCTGTGCTCTGCACTCCTCCTGTACTGGCTGTGAGCGTCGGTCAGCCGGAAAGCAGAGCGGTGACGTCACCGCTCTGCTTTCCGGCGGCTGTGCTCACAGCCAGTACAGGAGGAGTGCAGAGAAGCAGAGCGCCGGGGACCGACAGCGGTAGGTAAGTATGAAGTGTTTTTTTTTTTTTTACTTTTACGCTGGTAACCAGGGTAAACATCGGGTTACTAAGCGCGGCCCTGCGCTTAGTTACCCGATGTTTAACCTGGTTACCAGGGGACTTCGGGATCGTTGGTCGCTGGAGAGCTGTCTGTGTGACAGCTCTCCAGCGACCAAACAGCGACGCTGCAGCGATCCGGATCGTTGTCGGTATCGCTGCAGCGTCGCTTAATGTGAAGGGGCCTTAAGACAAGTTCTCCTTTTCTTTATCGCCTCTCATTGGGGGACACAGGAACCATGGGTGTATGCTGCTGCCACTAGGAGGCTGACACTATGCAAATAAAAAAGTTAGCTCCTCCTCTGCAGTGTACACCCCACCGACTGGCATTATACTCTTCAGTTTTAGCTTAGTGTCAGTAGGAGGTGGACACGGGTCTTTCATTAGACCCTTATCTACCTCAATGTGCGATTTCCCTTACAGGTTTCCTTGCAGGGATACAGGGTGAGCAGTCACACCTGTAGTCCCACAATACGGACTATGAGTACGGTGTGTACTGCCACCCCGTATCCTCATAGATCCCTCTCCAGGACCAAGATCCTAGCACAGAAGCGTGCTCAGAAGTCCGGTCCTGGTTCCGTCCCCCACCCACTCGCCCACCAGAGCCTGTCGGTCGGCGGAGATGAGGACGTCCATCAGCCTGGACGTCTCATCCCCCTTTTAAGGTTAGTACCGGCGTGGGATGTTTTTAGGTGAGTATTCTCCCCCTTCCCATTCCCAGATCTTTGATAGGGGGGTTCTTGTTTGGGGCTCCCTGTCGACCGCTTTCCCGGCCATCGTCCGTCATAATGGCGCGGCCGGTATTCCTTCTTTCTCGGTGCCCCTTTGGCCTTCTTTTCCTCTGGGCACATTCTCAGCGGGGCGGCCCTGCACTTCTCGCTGCTTGTTCTGGCGCCGCAGGAGGTAGTTTTCTGCGGCCCCCTTTTGCGACGCGGCCCTGCAGGCGGTCGCGTCGCTTCTCGCTGCGGCGCTTTGTTCTGGCGCCGCGGGAGGTTGTTGTCTGCGACCCCTTCTGCGACGCGGCCCTGCAGGCGGTCGCGCCGCTTCCCCTGCGGCGCATCGCCCTGGCGCCGCAGGAGGGTGTTTTCTGCGGCGTCCTCCAGCGGCGCAGCCTGGCGGGCCGCGGCTCCTGCGGCTCTGCCTTCTCCTCGCCGCATTGTTCCGGCGCGCTGTTTCGGCGCCGCGGCTTCTTTTCTCGGCCACCGGTGACTAATTTAGGCCCCGGCTTCTGCCGGGGCCTACTTCCGGTTTCGCGGCCTCTCCATTTCCGCTCCTGCAGGCGGGTTTTTTCCCGCCCGACATTCTGCGCCCTGCCCACCGGCGCCTCTGCGTCTGGCCCCACCCCCTTCCTCGTGGGTCTCTCGGCCGGTCTGCACCGCTTCTCCATCCTGGCCAGAGCAGCAGCAGCAGCAGCAGCAGCCTCGCAGTGCCTCACACAGCGCGCCACGCTCCTTCACTCGCATCCTCTGTGGCTCAGCATCGCAGAATCAGCCCCTCAGGGAAGTTCTCCGTGAGGACAAGTGGGACATCTTCCAGGACCGGGTCCGTGAGTAGCTGCACTGCAGACTGACACCCTTCTCTGCCCACTGTCCCCTAACCCACTGGCATCTTCAGGGATCTCTCAAAATGTCTTCTAAAGGGGGCCGCTCTCGCCCCCCTACTTCTTCATCTTCTGCCTTAGTCACGTACTTTGCATGTTCGTCCTGTAACAGCAAACTTCCCTCAGGTCAGTCCTCCCCGCTGTGTCAGTCCTGCAGCAACCCGATTGTTCCCACCGCCCAGGATCCCCCGGCTGTTCCGCCCGAGAGTGATCCCCCCATCCCAGGCTGGGCCGCCTCTCTGTCCCAATCGGTGGCCGATTTAACACGGGTATCTCAAACCTTGGTGTCCGCGCTGGATCGGTTACCCCTGCAGACCCCTGCCGTTGCCAGCGGGTCGCAGGAACCGCCACCCGAGACCTCCTTGCCAAGCTACAAAAGGTCCAGACAGGAACGTCGGTCTGAGTCCTCTTCGCGTTCCATCTCGCCGCCCGGCCCTCCCCCGCGGTTGGTGTCGCACCGTTCCTCCTCCCCTGAGTCAGGCGAGGCTTTATCTGATGCGCCCTCAGAGGAGATGTCGGAGCTGGACCCTAGCCAAATCGCCACCATGAGTGAGTCGGTCCAGAACCTCATTCGGGCTATAAACCAAACCTGTGGCATTAAGGATCCCTCTACGGAACCCGCAGATCAGGCGGTTTCGTTTAGACGGGCCAAACCACCTTCAAAATTTTTTGCCCCTCATCCTGAATTCGAGGAAATCCTGGCCAGAGAGAGAGAGAATCCGACCAGACGTTTTCAGAGGGGAAAACGCCTGGGGGTGTTATATCCCTTTTCACCAGATCTTACCGCCAATTGGACGGTCTCTCCCTCGGTGGATCCACCTGTGTCCAGGCTGTCCACCAACACGGTGCTCCCACTGTCCGGCGGAGCGTCTCTGAAGGATTCTAACGACAGAGTTATAGAATCCTTCGCAAAATCTGCCTTCGAAGCGGCTTCAGCAGCGCTATGTCCGGCCTTTGCTTCCACTTGGGCCTCAAAATCCATCTCAAAATGGGCCAAGGATCTGCGGCGAGGTATCCTGGACGGGGCTCCTCCCGCGCAATTAGCGGAACTTGCCAACCAGATTTCCCACGCGGGTGAATACCTGGTTTCCGCCTCCCTGGATGTCGCCTCTTGTGCGGCTCAGGCTTCCAGCAATGCCGTTGCCATCCGCCGGACCGTTTGGCTCAAGGCCTGGCAGGCGGACTTGTCCTCCAAAAAGTCCCTCACTAGTCTGCCCTTCCAGGGCTCTCGTCTCTTTGGTTCCCAGCTAGACCAGATCATTAAGGACGCCACTGGGGGCACAAGTTCCCTTCTCCCCCAGGATAAACCTCGTCGCCCTCCTCCTAGACGGCAGTTTCGCTCGTTCCGGCCTTTTCGTCGCTTCGCTGCATCAAACTCCTTTTCCCAGCAGCAACAGAGGCCACAGGCACGTCAAGAGAAGAAGGCGGTGTCCTTCAGGCCCACTCCGTCCTGGCGTCCTCGCTATTCCCAGGGTAGATCGTCCAGGCCCAGGACTGGAAGATCCACTTCCGCATGACTCTCGGCAAGACTCCAGCCCAACTCCCAGGTTGGGGAGCCGTCTTCTCCGTTTCAGGGACGTCTGGATTTCCGCAGTAGAGGATGCATGGGTCAGGGAAGTTGTGTCTTCGGGATACAAAATAGAGTTCGCCTCCCGACCCAGAGATCGTTTCTTCCAATCTCGTCCTCCAAAAGATCCCGCTTTGGTTCCGGGCTTCTTCGCAGCCATCGCTTCTCTGCTCAAATCCGGGGTAATCGTTCCCGTCCCAGAAAAGGAACGGTACACGGGTTTCTACTCGAACCTCTTTGTGGTACCGAAAAAAGACGGCAGGGTTCGTCCCATTCTGGACCTCAAATTGTTGAACAGGAGGGTTCGCCTGAGACACTTCAGAATGGAATCCCTTCGTTCAGTAATTGCTTCCATGGAGGCTCAGGAATTTCTATGCTCTATAGATATCCAGGACGCCTACCTACATGTTCCAATATTTCCCGGACATCACCGTTTCCTGCGCTTCGCAGTGCAACAAGATCATTTTCAGTTCGTCGCCCTGCCGTTCGGTCTCGCAACCGCACCAAGGGTGTTCACGAAAATCATGGCGGCGCTGATGGCCATTTTGAGAGTCAGAGGCTTGGTTCTGTTTCCATACCTCGACGACATCCTCATCAAGGCTCCGTCCTTTGCTCAGGCCCACGAAAGCTTGTCCATTGTTCTCGACACCTTATCCCGTTTCGGATGGCTGGTCAACCGGAAGAAGTCCTGCCTTATTCCTTCTCAGCGCATCATCTTTCTGGGCATGCTCTTCGACACTCGTCAGTCCAGAGTCTTCCTTCCCAAGGACAAGAGATCCACCCTTTGTCGGGACATTCTCTTGCTCCAGGGTCCTCGGCCTCCCTCCCTCCGATCGGCCATGAAGGTTCTGGGGAGGATGGTAGCTACCTTGGAAGCGATTCCCTTCGCCCAATTCCATTCTCGACCCCTTCAGCAAGCCATTCTGTCTCAGTGGGACAGGTCGGTCTTCTCCCTGGATCGGCCGATCAGACTCTCCTTTCGGGTCAAGCGGTCTCTCAACTGGTGGCTGACGTCTCCTCTCATCTCCCAGGGCAGGTCCTTCCTTCCGGTTCACTGGCAGGTGGTGACAACGGATGCCAGCCTGATCGGCTGGGGTGCGGTTTTTCGCCACCTGACAGTTCAGGGCCGTTGGTCGCTGCAGGAGTCCGCGCTGCCGATCAACGTCCTCGAAATTCGGGCCATCTTTCTGTCCCTCCGCCATTGGGAAAGGATCCTCAGGGGCCTTCCAGTTCGGATCCAGACGGACAATGCCACGGCTGTGGCATATGTCAACCATCAGGGGGGGACTCGGAGCTCCTTGGCCCTTGCCGAGGTATCCAAGATCCTCCTTTGGGCAGAGGCAACGGTTCCGGTGATATCCGCGGTGCATATCCCCGGCATAGAAAACTGGGCCGCCGACTTCCTCAGCCGCGAGGGTCTCGCGGCAGGGGAATGGTCCCTGCATCCGGAGGTCTTCCATCAGATTTGTCTTCGATGGGGAACTCCGGATGTGGATCTCACGGCATCTCGAATCAACAGGAAGGTTCCACAATTCGTCTCCAGGTCACGCGATCCTCTCGCAGTGGTCGTCGATGCTCTGGCCATTCCTTGGTCACAGTTCGAGCTGCCCTATCTGTTCCCACCCCTTCCATTACTTCCCAAACTGTTGAAGAAGATCAAAGCGGAAGGGGTGCCGGTCATCCTGATCGCCCCGGATTGGCCCAGGAGAGCTTGGTTCGCGGAGCTCGTCAACCTTCTCGCGGACGCTCCCTGGTGCCTTCCAGACAGGCCCGATCTGCTGTCCCAGGGTCCGATCTGCCACCCGAATTCTCGGTCGCTCAGTTTAACGGCGTGGCTGTTGAGACCGCGGTTCTAAGAGCGTCCGGCCTTTCGGACCGGGTGATTCACACCATGATTCAGGCTCGGAAGCCTTCGTCTTCCAGGATCTACTACCGCACCTGGAAGGCCTACTTCCGTTGGTGCGAGTCCAACCGCGTGCTGCCTATGGTTTTTTCCCTGCCTTCTCTTTTAGCCTTCCTTCAGGCAGGACTGGATTTGGGTCTGGCTCTTAGTTCCCTGAAGGGTCAGGTCTCTGCGCTTTCCATCCTCTTTCAGAAGACCTTGGCCTCTCGGCCACAGGTTAAGACCTTCTTTCAGGGGGTAGCCCACGCCGTCCCGCCGTACAGGGCCCCTGTGGAGGCATGGGACCTAAACCTGGTACTGGACGTTTTGAAGGTTTCTCCCTTTGAACCTCTTAGGGAGATTCCTCTATCAGTTTTATCTTGGAAGGTGGCCTTTCTTGTGGCCATCACGTCCATTCGCCGCGTTTCCGAGCTGGCGGCACTGTCTTGCCGCCCTCCGTTTTTGGTCATTCACCAGGACAAGGTGGTCTTCCGACCTCCACCTTCTTTTCTTCCTAAGGTGGTTTCCACCTTCCACCTCAACGAGGACATCGTTCTACCTTCCTTTTGTCCAGCTCCGACTCATCCTCTGGAGCGATCGTTGAACAAGCTGGACCTAGTCAGGGCAGTGAGGATTTATCTGGATAGAACATCCTCTTTCCGGAAGACGGATTCATTTTTCGTCATTCCTGATGGCACGCGCAGAGGCCAGCCGGCTTCTAAAGCGACTATTGCTCGCTGGATTAGAACGGCAATTTTGGAGGCTTACCGGGTCAAGAACAGAGTGCCCCCTCCTGGGATTAAGGCTCACTCTACCCGGGCAGTCGGCGCCTCCTGGGCGGTGCACCACAGGGCTTCCGCCCTACAGCTTTGCAAGGCGGCAACTTGGTCTTCCATCCACACGTTCGCCAAATTTTACAAGGTCCATACCTACGCATCGGCGGACGCCAGCCTAGGCAGAAGGATCCTGCAGGCGGCAGTGGTGAGTCCTCTGACCTGATGGAAGTCTGTTTTCCCGCCCTTGGGACTGCTTTGGGACGTCCCATGGTTCCTGTGTCCCCCAATGAGAGGCGATAAAGAAAACAGGATTTTTGGTTGCTTACCGTAAAATCTGTTTCTTGAAGCCTCCATTGGGGGACACAGCTCCCTCCCAATGTTTTTCTGTTGTTATCTGTTCTATGACTGTTCTCACGTTACAGTTCTCAAGTTTGTGGTTATGGTTTTTCAACCTTGTTTCATTATCTCCTACTGCTTTCTCACTAACTGAAGAGTATAATGCCAGTCGGTGGGGTGTACACTGCAGAGGAGGAGCTAACTTTTTTATTTGCATAGTGTCAGCCTCCTAGTGGCAGCAGCATACACCCATGGTTCCTGTGTCCCCCAATGGAGGCTTCAAGAAACAGATTTTACGGTAAGCAACCAAAAATCCTGTTATTTCCAGCCCAGCAGATATCCTTTTTGAGGATGATCCTGCACACTTCTAGAAGGATGGTAATTCTTCCTCGAGACAAGGTCATGGCCCTTCAACAGGGAGCTCGTGCAAGGAGAGTTCTGAGGACTTGATTACTCACCCCCTCATTTCATTCGATTTGCTAAGAGAGTTCTGAGGAAAAATGGTGACGACAATGGAAGCGGTTTCCTTTGCTCCGCTCGTTTTCAGCAAGTCAAACAGACTTTCAGACAATAGTCTCTGAGCTCCTTCTTCATCCAGGGCCTTTCTCCCGGTTCAATGGTTATTAGTAACTACCAATGCCAGTCTTCTTCTCCCCATCATTGTTCTGGAGATCCGAACGGTAGTCTTACAGCAGGTCCACTGCCTTCTGGCGGGTCACCCTATCCGAATTCAATTGGATAATGCCACGGCGGTGCCTTACGTCAGTCCTCTAGCAGGTACCCACGGTCAGGCGCCATGACCAAGGTACCTTACTTTCTCTGATGGGCCGAAGTCTATTATTCGGTGATCTCGGCAGTATATATCCCAGAAGTAGAACTCTGAACGGCAAACAAATTCAGCCGTCAGGGTTCCGCCTCAAGTCAGTGGGAATTTCACCCCGAAGTCTTCCATCAGATCTGTCCTTACTGGAGCTCTCCAGTTGTAGGTGGGATGACATCCAGACTGAAGGCCAATGTACTCGAGTTCGTGGTTCGGCCTCGAGATCCAAGAGCCATCACTCTCCATGCTCTGGTTCTGCCGTGGTACCAGTTTCCATAACTCCCCTTTCACTGCTTCCGAAAGCCTTTCGGAAGCAGAAAGGGGCCCCAGTGATCCTCAGAGATCCGCACTGACCACGTCCGTTTTTTGTTGGCGGAGCTAGTATCTTCTCGCCTTATCGCAGCACAACTGCAAGTAGGGACTGTCTCACAGGGAGTTTTTCACACGTAGTTCTTCCCTATCGCATACCGTTAGATCATTGGGACCTTATTATTCCTAGGAGCCTTACAGTAGGCTCCTTTTTCATCCGGGCAGACTTTACTATCAGGGAAAGTCGTCCCGTTCTCCTCTGCGATATTCTCACTCTGACGAGTCTTCGGAGCTAGCTTCTCTGCTCTTTCAGACTTTTTTCCCTTATTACCTTCGAGGCAAGGTTGTCCTCAGGCCATCTCCATCCCTTGTTACCAAGGTGGTACTGTATTACCACTGTTATGAGGGCATAGTTCTTCCCTCATCTCTTTTGGCTCCAGTCCACAAAATGGAATAAGATCCCCCATATTCTGGACGAAGTGAGTGCTCTGAGTAGGTACATCTTGAGGACGGCGTCCTTCTGAAGGTTGGACGTTTTATTTGGGCTTCCTGACGGTAGAGGAAGGCTTCCTGACATTTTCAGGAAGGGTTTAGCCGTTTCATCGACCATGGTAACATGGTGAATTCTTTTCACCATCCAGGAGTCCTTCCGTGCTAGATGTCAGCCTATCTCCCTGTCTATCAAGGGTTCTAGGCACCAGGCGTCAGCAAGGCACGCCTGCAAGCTTGCGGATTCGTCCAGTCCGCATGCATTCTTGAAGCACTATAATTCCCACACTTCCACAGATGTAAGTCTGGGCAGGCGGACTCTGCAGGCCGCGGTGGCGCACTTGTAAGTAGCGGTTACACAGGGCCTGATCTATTGTTGTCCCCACCCAGGGACTGCTTTGGGACGTCCCACGGTCTGTGTCCCCCAATGAGGCGAAGGAGAAATAGGGATTTTTGTGTACTCACCGTAAAATCCTTTTCTCCCAGCCATTCATTGGGGGACACAGCTCCCACCCTGTTATTAGCTTATGCTTGTTTTTTAGAATATGACATGCTATACGCTCATATATTGTTATTGATCTCCTACTGCTTTTGCACCGAACTGGTTGGCTGAGAGCCAGCAGGAGGGTGTATACTGCAGGGGAGGAGCTAACTTTTTTTGTATCACTTAGTGTCAGCCTCCTATTGGCAGCAGCATACACCCCATGGTCTGTGTCCCCCCAATGAATGGCTCGGAGAAAAGGATTTTACGGTGAGTACACAAAAATCCCTATTTACAGGTGTCAGTGATGCCTGGGGAGGTGTTACTGTGACCTCTGGTACTGACGGCTTTAATTCTACAGAAATTTGAGCCAGTAATACCATACTCGCGATGCTACAACTAAGGGCCGTAACTGGCCTGAAACGCGGAGTTAAGGGATTGCGTCTGAAGCTGGACTGATCAGAGGCTCGCAGCATACTTTACAGTGGGTAAATATGCTCCTGTTTTTATGAGTGATTTTGGCCAAGGAGCAGAACTTAATTGCAATAACTCCAACCTCTAAAACATGGGTATCCATAATCCTAAAACCAGTTTGTGCAGTGAAGCGTAACATTATCTTATAACAATGCTTCCCAGCATGAATGCAGAGTTTACCACATTAGATAACGGTCGGTCGGCCTACCGCCATCTCTCCGGACTCCCATGTAGACGAGCTCTTGGTGCGTTCTTGTGTTCTCCGCTAGCGAGAAGATGTCAAACCCTTGTGGTGGCGGCTTCTCTTCTGGGCGATCCAAAGGATCAGCCGCTGAAATTCAGCAGGACGGACCTTCTTTGCCCCGACTTCCATCTATGGTGGGAAAGTCCAGGAGCCCCCATACACATTGGACTTGCGACTGATCCCACTGACTCTAGTCTTGTGTGTATGGACGCCATTGTTGTAATAGGCTGCACTGCAAGAACAAGCCAAGAGAAGTTTTCCTGTTCTTATTGTAAAGGCGGTGTCCACTATGAAATGTCACATTTTTAGACCAAGGGTGCCACATAAAATGAATGATTCTTCGCTCCCGGACTGGTGACGTACCTCCACCGGTACACTGACAATAAACAATGTGACATGGCCGCTGATTGTCTGCAGCTGTCTCTATTCCGTCACATCAGATTGTTTATGGCAAGATGCTGGTGGGGCAAATATTACTGAGAATGGAGGACCGGTTATTTTAAAGTGAAGTTTGTGGCTGTTAAGGAGGAGTTGTCCAGTAGTATGTAATCCCTTTAAAAGGGGAATTCTGATGCTGCACATTTCTGCATATGAGGTGAGGGGTGCAGATGACATTGTGGAGAGGCATGTATGGTACCTGCTGATTGTGCATGCTTCTCGGCAGGTATGTGGGGTCATCATGTCATGGCTTGAGGCTGACGTTAGCGGCACTGGGATGACCCTTTAAGGCTACGTTCACATTTGCGTTGTGCGGCGCAGCGTCGGCGACGCAACGCACAACGCATGCACAATGCAGCGTTTTGTGACGCATGCGTTCATTTTTTGCATGTTTTTTGGCGCAGAAAAAACTGCATCATGCATCGTCCTCTGCGCCCTGACAGTTGCTCCAAAATGACGCATGTGTCACAAAACGCAAGACAACGCATGTCCATGCGCCCCCAATGTTAAATATAGGGGTGCATGACGCATGCGTCGCCGCAGCTGTGCCCGACGCTGCGCCGCACAACGCTAATGTGAACGTAGCCTAAGACAATAATGATAGTGTTACTTAACCAGGGAGAGATCAGAGTCTGCATAGATATAATTCACACCCACAAGCAAGTGAAGATTGTGACGTCTGAGAAGATCTGGGGGTTGTCCTCCAGATAAGTGACAACTTGCTGATCGGTGGTTGTCCATCTACTGAGACCCGCACCGATCGGCAGATCAGAATTTTTTTTATTCCAAACGGTTCACTTATATGACTTTACAAAAGGGAGAAGCTGCAGGTCAGATATCCAACCACCTTTACATCCACTCTGTCGTAGCTGGAAAAAATGGAATACAGCGCTTGACAGTCCCATAAGGAATGAACGGAGCAGCGTGGAGCATGTCCATTCTAAAGGGGGATAAAAGTTCCTCGTTTTGCCTATTTGTTGTGGGTCCCAGCAGTCAGACCCTTCCAATTATCAGGTTATCAGCTATCCTGTCAGGGGGATGTTGGTGCAGGGGTGGGTTGATTAGGGCACACACAGCCCCATTGACCAAAGCATTCATGTACAGCTCCATGTCTCCTCACTCATCTTCTCGGCAATCAGTCCAACATGTAGATTTACTCCTGAAACTGATTATGAAGCGTATAGAATGCATTTACAAGTGTCAAGGATGCCTGGGGAGGTGTTACTGTGACCTCTGATACTAATGGCTTTAATTGTACGAATATTAAAGGAAGACCTTTTAATTGAGTCATGTGGATGCCGGTGAAGTGTAGACATTTTGACTCTATAGTAGTTTTTAGCTCCCAAGAATATTGTTGGTCCCGGGGTAAAGCGCATGTGACATCGGTAGGAAAACTTCAGCTCACCCAAGTAGGATATCCTAAGTGCACGGAAACATTGTAGTATGGCAAATGACCTCGTAGATAAGGAAGGAAATCCAGCAGCGAAGATCCTGAAAACTTGTGTCCATTAACATGCCCTCATCACATAGATAGCCGCAGACGCGTTTCAGGCTCCGTCTTTACTCATTTTCTGGAGCCAACATTCAGCCTCACGTTCAGCTTTTCTGCTTCTCTTGCAGTGGGTGAATAACCTTGAGCTGGACAGTAGATACACCTCCTGGCCTTACAGCGTCCAGGAGCTGCTCCGACCCACCTTCCCCGGAGTCATCCGGCAAATCCGCAAGAACTTCCACAATTTTGTAAGTGATTTTAAATTTTTATTTGGCTTATTATAGAAATGTAAAACTGTGAAAAGGGAATTATAATCGCGCACGAGGAATAATTTTATCAGAAAGACTTAAATAAAGGAGTGTAAAGGGGCCAGTTTTCACATATTTCTCACTTAGAGATGTGTATTTTCCAACTATACATACATATGGAAAATTGATTAGATTAGGTATTAATTAGTGATGAGCATGCTTGGATGTTATCGAATGCTGTCGGCATGCTCGAGTAATATGTCCCCGCGGCTGAATGTCTCGCCGTTGTTAGACAGCTGCAACACATACATGGATCGCCTGTTCGGTAATCCCTGCATGTGATGCTTCTGTCTAACAGCCGTGAGACATGGAGCCGCGGGGACTTGAACATATTATTCGAGCACGCCCAAGATGCTCATAACCCCCGAGTGCGGCTGAATGTCTCGCCGTTGTTAGACAGCTGCAACACATACATGGATCGCCTGTTAGGTAATCCCTGCATGTGATGCTTCTGTCTAACAGTCGTGAGACATGGAGCCGCGGGGACTCGAACATATTATTCGAGCACGCCCAAGATGCTCATAACCCCCGAGTGCGGCTGAATGTCTCGCCGTTGTTGGACAGCTGCAACACATACATGGATCGCCTGTTAGGTAATCCCTGCATGTGATGCTTCTGTCTAACAGTCGTGAGACATGGAGCCGCGGGGATTCGAACATATTATTCGAGCACGTCCGAGATACTTTGATAACCCCCGAGCATGGTAACACCTTATCCAAGCACGTTCGCTCATCACTAGTATTAATGTCTTTTCTGTATGGGTTCAGATGCTTGGGATGCCCAATATACCATTCTGGGTGTTGGTGTTGAAGGGAATAATACCCGTTTGCAATCCCTTATAGAGAATGACAGCTAGGCTGCGTTCACGTCTTGCAACATTAACCCTGTGGAGATCTGAAGTCGCATTTTTCCAACATAGCAGGAAAATCCCACATAAGATTTCACGTGAATTGCACCTAAACCAAATTGTTGTTGCTGAAATGACAGCAATAAATGCTGTTTTACCTCAATTATGAATATTGCGGCAAAGATAACCAGCAAAAAACTGCAGCGCAGTCACAACTTGTGAGTGAAGCTTTGTGGAAACTGCCTTAAAGGGACGCTGTCAGTATAGAATCTCTGTTTAAACCTAGCCCATGCGCTCGGTGCTCCATGGCGGCCAAACGTTTATATACTCCTTCCCACCTACTGGGTTTCCATAATCTCCACCCTATTGTGGTTCCATGAAGGCAGAGCTGTCAATCAAATGGGGAGATGGAGGGAAAACATGCAGGTGGGAAGGGGTATGGAAGTGGTTGACCCCACTGTGAAGCACCTAGCGGTGGGACTTAGTTTGACGTCATTCTGCACTGACAGTCCCTTTAATAAATGAGTTGGCTTTTCTAGCTTGGTCCCTGCATTATTCTTGTGTTTGTCCCCAGGTTCTTTTCATTGACCCGGAGCAGGAGTCTACGTCTGAGCTGATCAATGTAGCAGAGATGTTCCTCAATAATCACATGCCACTCAGGTCAGTTCTTCACTAGATCAGTCCACAATAGTGAAGATTATTGTTCTTTGTTATTGTTAGTTAAAGGGATTGTCCTGTGTAGAAAACCCCCTTTAGTAGAACAGATAGAGAGCTTTCTGGTACCCGAGTGGAGGGATCCTGCAGGAAAATAACAGATGGAGAAGCCGGCGCTTTACCCGATAGTTGTCAGCTTTACTTACCTGCGTAGTTGTGTTCACAATCTCTATTGACGGCGTTTTCATTAGTACAGTTGTCTTGGCTTGAATCTGCTTTCAGACCAAGTGTCTACAACCCATTCAGTATGTCTTAACCCCTTCATCCCCACGTGATTTTTCTTTTTTTTTGTTTTCGTTCTTTGTGCCCCTTTTCCCCAGAGCCATAACTTTTTTATTTTTCCGTCAATATGGCTGTATTAGGACTTGTTTTTTGCAGGATGAGTTGTACATTTGAAAGACTGCATTCATTTTATCACGTGATGTACTGGAAAGCAGGAAAAACATTCCAAGTGTATTGCAAAAATTGCAAACAAAAGTTCAAAGCCATACTTTTTTTAATTTTTTATTTACCATGTTTCCTAAATGGTATAACTGACCTGGCACGCAAGTCATAGGAAGCTGAATAAAATGATACATTGATATCTGCAATCTGATGTCTTATCCAGAGAAAGACACATGTTTCTTATACGCAAATGTCCTCTTTTTAGCCATGGGGAGGATGTTACCTGGAAGATAATTCTGCTTGAAGGGAGAGTTACCAGTGTGAGACAAGTAACTAACACAGAACAGTAGAACTGAAATTTTGTCTCATTACAAACACATTTGCTGCAGCTCTCACAGCTCTGCTGTATTACACCACTGTCTGCCTGTGAGATGGAAGCTGAGAGGAACCTGCAGATGTATCAGGTATAATCACACACAGCTCTGCAGCGAGATCAGGAGAACAGAAAGAGGCCATCCCACTGGTAACCATTACACACCGCGCTGGTAATCAGTACATATCACACTGGTAATGCCCCCTTTCATGTAAAATAATTCTTGGAGGCAGAGTTATCATCCAGGCAGCATCCTCCCCAGAGCCTGGAACAGGTAATTTATGTAAATTGATATGAGGATTTATCACCAACACCACATCTGATATAAGACATACAGGGAGGTCTGTTTTTAGCAGTCTATAACCTGTACGCCCATATTAACCCCTTCCCGACCCATGACGCCACGTAGGCGTCATGAAAGTCGGTGCCATTCCGACCCATGACGCCTATGCGGCGTCATGGAAAGATCGCGTCCCTGCAGATCGGGTGAAAGGGTTAACTCCCATTTCACCCGATCTGCAGGGACAGGGGGAGTGGTAGTTTAGCCCAGGGGGGGTGGCTTCACCCCCTCGTGGCTACGATCGCTCTGATTGGCTGTTGAAAGTGAAACTGCCAATCAGAGCGATTTGTAATATTTCACCTATTATAACGGGTGAAATATTACAATCCAGCCATGGCCGATGATATTTCATCGGCCATGGCTGGAAATACTAGTGTGCCCCCACCCCACCCCACCGATCGCCCCCCCAGCCCTCCGATCTGGCCGGTACACTGCTCCGGCTCCCCTCCGTCCAGTGTTCCGCTCCCCCCCGTGCTCTTGTCCGCTCCCCCCGTGCTCCAATCACCCCCCCGTGCTCCAATCACCCCCCCCTGCACTCCGATCCAGCCCCCCCGTGCTCCGTTCCACGCCCCCCGTGCTCCGTTCCACCCCTCCCGCACTCCGATTCCCCCCCCCGTGCTCCGATTCCCCCCCCCCCGTGGCCCTCCCCCACCCCATCATACTTACCGATCCAGCCGGGGTCCCGTCCGTCTTCTCCCTGGGCGCCGCCATCTTCCAAAATGGCGGGCGCATGCGCAGTGCGCCCGCCGAATCTGCCGGCCGGCAGATTCGTTCCAAAGTGCATTTTGATCACTGAGATAGATTATATCTCAGTGATCAAAATAAAAAAAATAATAAATGACCCCCCCCCCCCCTTTGTCACCCCCATAGGTAGGGACAATAAAAAAATAAAGAAAAATTTTTTTTTCCACTAATGTTAGAATAGGGGTAGGGTTAGGGGTAGGGTTAGGGTTAGGGTTAGGGTTAGGGGTAGGGTTAGGGTTAGGGCTAGGGGTAGGGTTAGGGTTAGGGCTAGGGTTAGGGTTTCGGTATGTGCACACGTATTCTGGTCCTCTGCGGATTTTTCCGCTGCGGATTTGATAAATCCGCAGTGCTAAACCGCTGCGGATTTATGGCGGATTTACCGCGTTTTTTCTGCTCATTTCACTGCGGTTTTACAACTGCGATTTTCTATTTGAGCAGTTGTAAAACCGCTGCGGAATCCGCACAAAGAAGTGACATGCTGCGGAATGTAAACCGCTGCGTTTCCGTGCAGTTTTTCCGCAGCATGGGCACAGCGATTTTTGTTTCCCGTAGGTTTACATTGAACTGTAAACTCATGGGAAACTGCTGCGGATCCGCAGCGTTTTCCGCAGCGTGTGCACATACCTTTAGAATTAGGCTATGTGCACACGGTGCGGATTTGGCTGCGGATCCGCAGCAGTGTTCAATCAGGTTTACAGTACCATGTAAACATATGAAAAACCAAATCCGCTGTGCCCATGGTGCGGAAAATACCGCGCGGAAACGCTGCGTTGTATTTTCCGCAGCATGTCAATTCTTTGTGCGGATTCCGCAGCGTTTTACACCTGTTCCTCAATAGGAATCCGCAGGTGAAATCCGCACAAAAAACACTGGAAATCCGTGGAAAATCCGCAGGTAAAACGCAGTGCCTTTTACCCGCGGATTTTTCAAAAATGGTGCGAAAATATCTCACACGAATCCGCAACGTGGGCACATAGCCTTAGGGTTAGGGTTGGAATTAGGGTTGTGGTTATGGTTAGGGGTGTGTTGGGGTTAGGGTTGTGGTTAGGGTTATGGCTACAGTTGGGATTAGGGTTAGGGGTGTGTTGGGGTTAGTGTTGGAGGTAGAATTGAGGGGTTTCCACTGTTTAGGCACATCAGGGGTCTCCAAACGCAACATGGCGCCACCATTGATTCCAGCCAATCTCGTATTCAAAAAGTCAAATGGTGCTCCCTCACTTCCGAGCCCTGACGTGTGCCCAAACAGTGGTTTACCCCCACATATGGGGTACCAGCATACTCAGGACAAACTGCGCAACAATTACTGGGGTCCAATTTCTCCTGTTACCCTTGTGAATCAAAAAAAATGGTTGCTAAAACATAATTTTTGAGGAAAGAAAAATGATTTTTTATTTTCACGGCTCTGCGTTGTAAATGTCTGTGAAGCACTTGGGGGTTCAAAGTGCTCACCACATATCTAGATAAGTTCCTTGGGGGGTCTAGTTTCTAAAATGGGGTCACTTGTGGGGGTTTCTACTGTTTAGGCACACCAGGGGCTCTGCAAACGCAACGTGACACCCGCAGACCATTCCATCAAAGTCTGCATTTCAAAAGTCACTACTTCCCTTCTGAGCCCCGACGTGTGCCCAAACAGTGGTTTACCCCCACTCATGGGGTATCAGCGTACTCAGGAGAAACTGGACAACAACTTTTAGGGTCCAAAATCTCCTGTAACCCTTGGGAAAATAAAAAATTCTGGGCTAAATAATTATTTTTGAGGAAAGAAAACGTATTTATTATTTTCACGGCTCTGCATTATAAACTTCTATGAAGCACTTGGGGGTTCAAAGTGCTCACCACACATCTAGATAAGTTCCTTTCGGGGTCTAGTTTCCAAAATGGGGTCACTTGTGGGGGGTTTCTACTGTTTAGGCACATCAGGGGCTCTGCAAACGCAACGTGACGCCCGCAGAGCATTCCATCAAAGTCTGCATTTCAAAACGTCACTACTTCAATTCCAAGCCCCGGCATGTGCCCAAACAGTAGTTTACCCCCACATATGGGGTATCACCGTACTCAGGAGAAACTGGACAACAAATATTGGGGTCAAATTTCTCCTGTTACCCTTGGGAAAATTAAAAAATTCTGGGCTAAATAATTATTTTTGAGGAAAGAAAACGTATTTATTATTTTCACGGCTCTGCATTATAAACTTCTATGAAGCGCTTGGGGGTTCAAAGTGCTCACCACACATCTAGATAAGTTCCTTTGGGGGTCTAGTTTCCAAAATGGGGTCACTTGTGGGGGGTTTCTACTGTTTAGCCACATCAGGGGCTCTGCAAACGCAACGTGACGCCCACAGAGCATTCCATCAAAGTCTGCATTTCAAAACGTCACTACTTCACTTCCGAGCCCCGGCATGTGCCCAAACAGTGATTTACCCCCACATATGGGGTATCATCGTACTCAGGAGAAACTGGACAACAACTTTTGGGGTCAAATTTCTCCTGTTACCCTTGGGAAAATAAAAAATTGCAGGCTAAAAGATCATTTTTGAGAAAATAATTTTTTTTTTTTTTTCATGGCTCTGCGTTATAAACTTCTGTGAAGCACTTGGGGGTTCAAAGTCCTCACCACACATCTAGATTAGTTCCTTTGGGGGTCTAGTTTCCAAAATGGTGTCATTTCTGGGGGATCTCCAATGTTTAGGCACACAGGGGCTCTCCAAACGTGACATGGTGTCCGCTAATGATTGGAGCTAATTTTCCATTTAAAAAGCCAAATGGCGTGCCATCCCTTCCGAGCCCTGCCGTGCGCCCAAACAGTGGTTTACCCCCACATATTGGGTATCTGCGTACTCAGGACAAACAGGACAACAATATTTGGGGTCCAATTTCTCCTATTATCCTTGGCAAAATAGGAAATTCCAGGCTAAAAAATCATTTTTGAGGAAAGAAAAATTATTTTTTATTTTCATGGCTCTGCGTTATAAACTTCTGTGAAGCACCTGGGGGTTTAAAGTGCTCAATATGCATCTAGATAAGTTCCTTGGGGGGTCTAGTTTCCAAAATGGGGTCACTTGTGGGGGAGCTCCAATGTTTAGGCACACAGGGGCTCTCCAAACGCGACATGGTGTCCGCTAACAATTGGAGCTAATTTTCCATTCAAAAAGTCAAATGGCGCGCCTTCCCTTCCGAGCCCTGCCGAGTGCCCAAACAGTGGTTTACCCCCACATATGAGGTATCGACGTACTCGGGAGAAATTGCCCAACAAATTTTATGATCCATTTTACCCTACTGCCCATGTGAAAATGAAAAAATTGAGGCGAAAAGAATTTTTTTGTGAAAAAAAAGTACTTTTTCATTTTTACAGATCAATTTGTGAAGCACCTGAGGGTTTAAAGTGCTCACTAGGCATCTAAATAAGTTCCTTGGGGGGTCTAGTTTCCAAAATGGGGTCACTTGTGGGGGAGCGCCAATGTTTAGGCACACAGGAGCTCTCCAAACGCGACATGGTGTCCGCTAACGATGGAAATAATTTTTCATTCAAAAAGTCAAATGGCGCTCCTTCCCTTCCAAGCCCTGCCGTGCGCCCAAACAGTGGTTTACCCCCACATATGAGGTATCAGCGTACTCAGGACAAATTGGACAACAACTTTCGTGGTTCAGTTTCTCCTTTTACCATTGGGAAAATAAAAAAATTGTTGCTAAAAGATAATTTTTGTGACTAAAAAGTTAAATGTTCATTTTTTCCTTCCATGTTGCTTCTGCTGCTGTGAAGCACCTGAAGGGTTAATAAACTTCTTGAATGTGGTTTTGAGTACCTTGAGGGGTGCAGTTTTTAGAATGGTGTCACTTTTGGGTATTTTCAGCCATATAGACCCCTCAAACTGACTTCAAATGTGAGGTGGTCCCTAAAAAAAATGGTTTTGTAAATTTCGTTGTAAAAATGACAAATCGCTGGTCAAATTTTAACCCTTATAACTTCCTAACAAAAAAAAATTTTGTTTCCAAAATTGTGCTGCTGTAAAGTAAACATGTGGGAAATGTTATTTATTAACTATTTTGTGTCACATATCTCTCTGGTTTAACAGAATAAAAATTCAAAATGTGAAAATTGCGAAATTTTCAAAATTTTCGCCAAATTTCCGTTTTTATCACAAATAAATGCAGATTTATTGACCTAAATTTACCACTAACATGAAGCCCAATATGTCATGAAAAAACAGTCTCAGAACCGCTAGGATCCGTTGAAGCGTTCCTGAGTTATTACCTCATAAAGGGACACTGGTCAGAATTGCAAAAAACGGCAAGGTCTTTAAGGTCAAAATAGGCTGGGTCATGAAGGGGTTAATAGTTTACATACGTCAAATGTAGCGACAGGTTCCCTTTAATAAGTCCCCTTAGGGGACTTGAAGCCGTAATCATCTGATCGCTTGTGCTATACATAGCAAACCATCAGCAAGGCTATGTATAGAGAAAATCACGATCTCTAATGAACGCCAGCTAAACACTTTCTTTCACAGCAAGATCGTAATGACATGCAAAGAGACCCCGACTGTCAGGACAACCTATCGGTGTGTGTTAAATCCCGCCATCAGAGATTGGCAGTGGTATTTAACAGGTTAACAGCCGCAGGTGGCGCTCCATTACACCCTTGGTTGTTAAAGGCGTATGATGGCTTTAGGTAGAATCTCTTCAGAATGTTGGAAGAGAAGAAGTTTTCAGTGTTGCTGCAGAAGCTAATGGCAGAGTACAAATAACTATTTAGAATGCTCGAAGAGAAGCATCTTTTAATGTACGTGCACAAGAAGAGAAATGGAATCATGTGACCCAAAGAAGTAAAAGGATGGGGAGACAGTCAGCTCCCAAACCACTGTAGAACCGCTACCAGGCTCTCACGCAGGACAACTATGAAGATGTACATCAAAAAAGTGCTTTGCCCACAAAGAACACTCCAGTAGGAAATCAGAAGCCTATTGAAGAGAGAAAAAGAAGCGTTGTGGTGAAGAAGAAAAAGAGAGTGGTGGTCGTGGGGGATTCCCTACTGAGAGGAACAGAAGCCGCTATCTGCCGACCAGACATCCCCCTTATGAGAAGTGTGCTGTCTTCAAGGTGCCCAAATCATAGATGTGTCTGATTGGGTATCAAGATTCTTCAGTGCTACAGACGACTACACATGTCTACTAATAGATATAGGAACAAATGACACAGCAAAAACGGACATGGAGTTTATATGCAGAGACTTTGAATACCAATTCCGGAAAGTGAAGGAACTGAGAGCGCAGGTTGTCTTCTCATCCATCTTCCCAGTGGATGGACATGGACCAAGGAGATTGAACAAGATTCTACAGGTAAACAGCTGTCTACGTCGATGGTGTCATGAGAAATGTTTTGGGATTCTTTACCATGGAGTAAATTGCCGGTATGATGACTCCTTGCTAGAGATGGGTTGCATCTTACAAAAACAAGAAAACACATGTTTGGTAGATGCCTTGTTACACTCATCAGGAGAGCTTAAACTAGAGCAATATTGGATGAGAAATATATGGCCCGGAAGAAATATGCAGGTAATTAATTCTTTTGAGAACCCTGCTATTAGAAGTGGAATGAAAGAACAAAAACAAAAAACTGAATGAAAATAGAGGAGCAAGATAAACCAACTACAAACTAAAATGTGTCTATGCAAATGCACAGAGCATGGGAAACAAACAAGGAGAATTGGAGCTGCTAACACAGGACGAGGGATATGATGTCATAGGCATCTCTGAAACTTGGTGGGATGATACACATCCTTGGAATACCAACCTTGAAGGCTGCAACTTATTTATTGTAAATGGCATTAACAAGAGGGGAGGAGATGTTGCATTGTATGTTAGTAAAACGTATTCTCCAGAGATCCAAGCTTCAGAGAATGGTAGCTCTGCAGAAACTGTTTGGGTAAGAATACAAGGAGAGAAGAACAGAAAGGATACTATTGTAGGTGTGTTTACTATAGGCCACCTGGACAGACTGATATGGATGAACTCTTTTTGCATCAGATGTCTTATGTTCTCAAAGAAGTACGAGATGGTGATCATGGGAGATTTTAACTATCCAGATATTTGTTGGGAATCTCTCAGGCAAAAGTAATGAGTCCAGAAAATTCTTATCTAAAGAGTAAAAGAGAGAACAATAGGATCTGCAATCTTGGACATATTTCTAACCAACAGGGAAAAAATGGTTAAAGAAGTAAAGGTGGTCGGGAATTTAGGAGGCAGCCATTGTGCTATCCTCGCATTTTGGATTACAAGAGGAGAAAGACCGGCGAGGTAGCAAAGGTCCAATGGCTGGATGTTATAAAGGACAGAAATGTCCAAGAAAAATGGAAGATTTTGCTAAATGAACCTCTCGTTGCACAATCCGTAACAACCTCGAAAAGAAGGAAGGATTGGAAGCTTTTAAAAGAGACCAGGATGGATGAACACAGAAATTAATCACCTGTTAAAGAGGAAGAAAGAAATGTATATTAAATGGAAAGAGGGGGGCATATTTAAAGAAGAATATATTGCTGTATGTAGGGAATGCAGGGTAAGAGTTAAGAGCTACAGCCATTAATGAAGTGAGGCTTGCAAGGGAGACCAAAAACAATAAAAAAGGATTTGGGGATATGTCAAAAGCAAAAGAAAAGTCAAAGATGCTATAGGATTTTTACAAGATGAAACTGGTGAAGTAGTCAAAAATGATGTTGAGAAGACCGAACTTGCAAAGTCCTATTTTTCATGTGTTCTCCACGATAGCAATTGTAACATCAAGTGTTCTTCATGGTGTTATCAAAAGACTAAAAGAATCCACACTATCTATAAACAGACAGATGGTGAGGGAACACTTACCAAATTTAAATTTCCTGGTTAAGATGAATTACTTCCTAGGGTACTGAATAAGATAGCAGAGGACATTGCAGAACCACTAGCCAGAATCTTTGAAAAATACTGGAGAACAGAAGAAGTCCCAGAATATTGGAGAAGGGCAAATATTGTCCCAATCTTCAAAAAGGAAAGAAGATGAAGCAAGGAAATTACAGGCCAGTGATTCTTACTTCTATACCAGGAAAGACATTTTAACAAATTATTAAACAGCAAGTATGTAAGTACTTGGATAAGAATACCATCATTAACCAGAGCCAGCATGGGTTTATAGCAAACAAGTAATGCCAGACAAATCTAATTTCCTTTTATGATGGAATCACTGACTGGCTGGATCAGGGAAATGCAGTAGATAATAGTATATCTTGACTTCAGCAAAGCATTTGATTAAGTATGTCATGTTATCCTTATTGAAAAAATGGCCAAGTAAGGATTGACAAGGCTACAGTTAGGTGGATTCATAACTTGCTCAATGATTGTATTCAAAGAGTGGTAATAAATTGTTGCACATCCAATTGGAAGAGTGTTTCAAGTGGGGTACCACAAGGCTCTGTCCTGGTCCCAGTGTTGTTCAACATTTTTAATAAATGATCTAGATAAGGGAACTGAAGGTAAACTAAAATTTGCAGATGATGCAAAGCTAGGAGGGCTAGATAACACTAGAGAAAACAGACAAAGTATTCAGAAGGCACTATATAATCTTGAACAATGGGCAGATAGAATGGTATTGAATAGAGAGAAATGCAAGATTCTACATCTTGGCGAGAAAAATGAAAATTACATCTACAGAATGGTAAGAATAGAACTAGGCAACAGCACGTGTGAAAAAGACTTGGGTATACTAATAGATCACAGGCTGCACATGAGTTAACAGTGTGATGCAGCAGCAAAAAAGGCAAACGGTTCTACGATGTATTACGAGAAGCATAGAGTCTAGATGACACAAAGTAGTTATCCCTCTTTACTCCTCATTCGTCAGACCTCATCTGGAATACAGTGTCCAGTTCTGGGCACCACTTTTTGACAGTGAGGGTGATCAATGAGTGGAACAGGCTGCCACTAGAGGTGGTGAGTTCTCCTTCAATGGAAGCCTTCAATCAAAGGGTGGATAGACATCTGTCAGATGGTTTAATGAATTCTTAATTGAGCAGGGGGTTGGACACGATGACCCCAGAGGTCCCTTCCAACTACCATTCTATGATTCTATGGCTGATTAAATCAGTCTTCATGTGCAAATCCACATCAAAGTTAGTGATACGACTTTTTACGTATATGTATGTCAAAAGTTGTGAGGGGGTTAAATTATTAAATTAATATATTGCAATCATCATATGATTTAGCACTGTGTACTTACAATTGCTTGTTTTGTCTTTCTAACCAGATAATTAATCTCTCTGCTTATGTAGAAACAGGGAGTCTCTGCATTTATCATTCTCCTCTTCACCTCCTGACCCAGCTACTCCCTCCCCTCCTCTCCCTGACAGTGACTTTGCAGTGTTCTAGAATTACCCAGAAGAACCACCAAGCAGAGAGTAGATATAAAAATGCCTTTATTATATATGATTGGCAATAATTAATATAACAAATTGTGCGCACAACAGGACAAGAGAAATTATTTCATCAAATTAAATATATAAAAAAATATTAAAAAGGAGATGGTAAAGGCTGACCCGATTATATTTACATATCTAAGTATAAGGTTAGTGCTTCCCTATTTAAAAAAAAAAAATATATATATATATATATATTGACAAAAATTTATATGTGATAAAACATAAAAACCTATATATATAAAAGAAATATATGGGTACTTCTGTATATTGGTTGTGTTTGTTTCTACCCCCTATGCTAGTGGTCCTCCACACCTTTCTCCACAGAGCACCAATCACTGGTATATGGTATATATTACTCCACCAATAACCACAATGCAATCAACAATAGTGAACAGTGGTTGGTATATCTGTGGTTGTGTTTAGTGATCTAGAATTGTAGTTCTAATGATGTCTTGTGCAAAATTGACTCCATGTTTCTACGTAGAGCTGAGAAGGATTCAGCTAGTCCGTTTTTAATCATGTGATATAATGGATCTAATGAAAAAGAGAAAAATTAGCTGGGTAGAAAGGTGAAATGAGCAATTGTCAGTGCACAGTGCTATATAATATGATGATTGCAGCATATTAAGAGGATACAAATTTTAATGGGAGGAGGAGGGCTTCTTTAAAGGGATTGTCGCCTTTAGGAGGATATGAAACATTTCACTGTGACTATTAAAATCAATGGCCTGTCTTTTTAGAAGGGGTGTGCCAGGTCCTCCTTGGCTAGAGATGCTTCTTTTACCCGCTCGCTCATCTGGCTAATTGATGAGGGTCCTTATTAAATTAGCTCAGTACTTCCTGAAATACAATTAATTAAACCGCTTTTTCTAAATCAGACCATCCCCCTGTAATGTAAAATGTAATAAAATACATAAATATAAAATATTCCACTCTGTATGCCATGCATGGTTTCACCACCAGAGGGCGCTTCATGTTACGGTTTCTTGCAGGATTGGGTTGGTGTTTGTTGTGAATGACGATGACGAGGTGGATGGCTTCCAGGACGCTGGGGTCGCTCTCCTGAGGACGTTCAACTACGTGGCCGATGAAGAGGATAATTATGATGCTTTCCAGATGATTGTATCAGTAGGTTTTCACCTTTTTTTTTTTTTTTTTAAATTTTCTTTAGCAATTGTCATGAACTACTGTCTGCACATGCCAAATGTTAGTAATTATAACACTTCCCATGATAAGTCTTCGGTCTGCCAAGGATTTATGGCAACATTAACACATACGGTACATGGGCAGTTGTTGTCTTTGTAATATAAGTGGTGCCCAATAAGGCATAAGCATTAGTAAGTGGCTGCTCTCCGGGGGAGATCCGCATTGGCCCCGTGTTACCCTGCTGCAGCCGATCACTGCGCAGGACGTGGATATTCATCAGACCGTGCACGTGATCCCCAGTCTGTGTCTGTTGGGGGATTCGGGTGGAATGGGCGCTTGGTCAGCAGCTCTTCGAAGGTTTACGCCTAACTTTGTGAATCCGTCCAGTTGTCTTTCCACCGATCTGGAGCTGTTTATTGTTCTCTCACGTAGATCTACAACAAGGTACGGACTGGTGAGCGGCTGACAGTGCGACATGTCACTAGCGTGCTGGAGGAGAAGTACCGCTACGTGGAGCCGAGCAGCATTCTGGGCCCGGACTCTGCTTATGACCAGAATAGGAAGGTAACAGCGTGCTCAGTAATAGTGGTGCTGAACTGTGGGAAATGCAGAAAGTGAAAACTGTCAGCAGGTTGGAGTGGAGGAGACCCGATTTAATGAGGTGAAACCTCACAAGCTCTCGGCGTTGGATGATCTGGGGGGGAAGCCCTGCTGAGAGCTAGGATGTAATAAATCACATGGCTGAAAGGAGGAAACGGGTGTCTGTTGTCACCACCGCCATCTTGGTCTTGAATTTGGGGATTATGGGGGATAATAGGAGAAAGGGCAGGTGATTATTAGAGTTGATTGGATCGATAATCAGGACCCTGCTCCAGTGCCTGCTGTCCGCTGCCGTCCCCAGCTCCTCTCGTTATTAGCCGCCCCGGCCCAAAGTCACGGTAGCACCATGACGTACACATGATGGGCAGCTGCCAGGTTTTAGGCATTTCCCAGGGCTCCCATCCAGCGGCCATGGACTACTGACTGGGCCTTGTGAAGTTATTAGACCCAGATTATAAGCCTCACCATCTGTAACGTGATGGTAACTGTCTCTGCCATTTTTTCCAGGAGGGGAAAGAGTACTTCCTGCAGACCGGACTGTCCCCGCTTCCTGTGGTCCTCTTCAATGGAATACCGTTTCCAAAAGACCAGCTAGATCCCGATGAGCTGGAGACCGCCACAATGCACAAAATCCTGGAGACCACAACATTTTTCCAGAAAGCCGTGTATATGGTGAGTCTTGTGATCTTTCATGTGACCATAAACCCTTGGGCCACCCGCCCTTCAGGATGTGATGACCGAGTGCGAGTTCAGACCTCCAGGAATTAATTCCATCGTTGTTACATAAAAACCATCTGTAGAGTGATTCTTGGGGTGTTACTGCACACTGCGGGATAACGTGACCCCTCCTGGATGAAATGGGGGACTTACACTGCCCAGTCGTGGCCATGACACTTGTGTGCAAATAGGAGACATGGCCACGTTCTGCCTCTTATATAGTCTGGCCAGGGTGCAGTAGGTGGCACACAGCGCACACTTTTCTCTGATATTTAAGGATGTCGTCCATGTAAGTGATGACCTCTCTCCCCCTGGCATGCAGAAGTGCCATGGCGGCAGTCATGTCCTCTGTGAACACACGCAGGGAGCCATGGTCACCCAGGAATGGAGGGCCACAAGCCGAAAATGGGACTGCTGGACAGCAAAGCAGAGAAACTTCTGGGATGTGGAGACAGCCTGTCCTCGGAGGAACTTAATTCTCCAGCTTTCATGGAGACAACAACAGAGTGAAGGGACTCCATCCTGAATCTGCCAAGTCATTGCACTTTTTCAGCAATTGTAGGTCCAGAATGGGACAGACTGACTCGTCTTTGTTAGAGATGATAACAACGTTCAAATAAAAACCTTTGAACTGTTTCTGAGTAGGAACCGGAACAATGGCGCATGATGGAGAAGAAAGAATTCTTAAAACAAGATAATATTGTAGTTATGATAACATGAATAAAATAAATGATGTTACAAAGCAAGGTTTCGGGACTTCTGGGTATCTTCTTCAGACGGGGTGTGACAAAGTATCTGAAGAAACACAAATATATGCACAAAATTAAACAAAAACAAACAAACAGTGGCATGGCAAAATAAATGATATTCAAGTAAACAAACAAACCGAGCTCAGGGATTGAATCCATAATTGGATTAGATTAGTGGTGTGAAAGTTTTACAGTTCCAATTTCCAAGTCCAATCAGAGGCCCCAGTGTCTCTGGAGCAGATTCCCCAGATCCTGTAGTGATTATGAGTCCTGACAGATTTAGTCCTGTCTGGAGGGAACCAAAGACTGTATTCCCAAACCCTACAACGTTCTTGTGATTTAAAATTGCCTTTTAATATTATTATTTATTGTTATAGCGCCATTTATTCCATGGCGCTTTACATGTGAGGAGGGGTATACATAATAAAACAAGTACAATAATCTTGAACAATACAAGTCATAACTGGTACAGGAGGAGAGAGGACCCTGCCCGCGAGGGCTCACAATCTACAAGGGATGGGTGAGGATACAGTAGGTGAGGGTAGAGCTGGTCGTGCAGCGGTTTGGTCGATCGGTGATTACTGCAGGTTGTAGGCTTGCTGGAAGAGGTGGGTTTTCAGGCTCTTTTTGAAGGTTTCGATGGTAGGCGAGAGTCTGATGTGTTGTGGTGGAGAGTTCCAGAGTAGGGGTAATGAGCGAGAGAAATCTTGTATGTGATTGTGGGAAGAGGAGATAAGAGGGGAGTAGAGAAGGAGATCTTGTGAGGATCGGAGGTTGTGTGTAGGTAAGTACCGGGAGACGAGGTCGCAGATGTATGGAGGAGACAGGTTGTGGATGGCTTTGTACGTCATGGTTAGGGTTTTGTACTGGAGTCTCTGGGCAATGGGGAGCCAGTGAAGGGATTGACAGAGGGGAGAGGCCGGGGAATAGCGGGGGGACAGGTGGATTAGTCGGGCAGCAGAGTTTAGAATAGATTGGAGGGGTGCGAGAGTGTTAGAGGGGAGGCCACAGAGCAGGAGGTTACAGTAGTCGAGGCGGGAGAGGATGAGGGCATGGACTAGGGTTTTTGCAGATTCTTGGTTTAGGAATGTACGGATCCGTGAAATATTTTTGAGTTGAAGGCGGCAGGAAGTGGAAAGGGCTTAATAGGACAACTTTTATATTGTGTATGTTGTGCCCTGGACCACAGAAATGTTTAGTCACCGGTAAATTTTTTTTTTTTTAATCTGTGATCATTTAAATCTGTCAGGGGGATTTATGATCACTGCAGGATCTGAGGAATCTGCTCCAGAGACAGTGAGGGCACCAGGCCTCTGATCTTACACGGATATTGGGACTATGAAACTTTCACACCGCTAATCTAATTAAGGATTCATTCTCTGAGCTCCGTTTGTTTATTTAAATGTCTATTATGCCATGCCTCTGGGTTTTTTGTTTAGTTTTGTGCATATATTTGTGTTTCTTCAGATACTTTGTCATACCATGCCTGAGGAAGAGACCTAAGAAGTCATGAAAGCTTCCTGTCTAACATCATTTATTTTATTCTTGTTATCCAATAAAAGGTATCATAACTACAAAATTATCATGTTTTCCCCATGAGAGCAGTCTTCTGCCTCCTCAGTGACACCACTCTAAAATGACTAGTTAATTAATTGCCAGTAGTCTGAAGACGAATCACCTTTTTTTCTTCAAGGTTGTAATTCTTAGTGTCAGCCTCCTGGTGGCAGCAGCGTACAACTATTGTTTCCTAGGCCCCTAATGAAGTCCCCAATAAAGGAAGTCTGTGCTGACATTACCTTTAGTCACCCTTTATATATGGGAATTGAAAGACTAAAATGAGGAGTATTGGTGCATTCTTAGGACTGTCATGACTTATTTTGGTAATTTGTGAACTGAGCGCGGTTTGAGGGGATCATTTAGCGTTTCGTTCCTAGGATCTGCATGGATCTGAACTCACTTTATGTGCTTTGTTTTTCTTCTTAAATAGGGGGAACTGACCAACGATCACGATGTTGTGGATCACATCATGGCTCAGCATAACGTAGTTCCCCGGATTAACCTGCGGATCCTGGACATGGAGCGGCAATACCTGGACCTCACGGCCATCAGTAAGTCGCTAGATACATTTCTGTAATGCATGGAGTCAAAAGTGGCAAGAAAAAAGGACCCGGATTTAGCGGAGAGGCAATTACTGATTTATTAGAGCTTATGCCAGAAATCATAGCACAAATGTGCAACTCCTCATAGCGGACATAGATATCACAGACAGCCACAGTCTTCATTCTGAAAGCGCTGACCATCTATAACATTTGTTGCATGTATTGGTCCATTCCTCACCTCTGCTTGCAGTCATTGAATTGTTTCCAGATTCTGAAGATCTTGAACTTATTGCTTGTCATACAATTTATTTCTTAATAAACCCCAGTAGATAGTAATGTATTTTCTCTCCCGTCTTCATTATCGTCCTGCACGTTCCTCATGATGACTTCTGTGGTTCACAGATAACTTCTATGTGGATGATTATGCCAGATTTAGCGTATTGGACTCCGCTGCGAAGAGCGCAGCCATAGCCAACAGCATGAACTACGTGACTAAGAAAGGTGAGAGGAGAGGCGTCTCCAGACATGCAGCCATTGTCACTGATCACAAAAGGTGGGGTCTTCTATTAATAAAGTGGTCAGAGAACAGCAGATAGCAGGGATGGGTTAATCCTGGGATCAGTAGCACTTTCAGTACCAGGGTCTTCATGTGCCCATATCATACCCGTGCTCCTCCAGGGCATCGAGCCTTACAGTACTGTGGTATTTATGTGCCCATTTAATACCCGTGCACCTCCAGGGCATCGCGCCTTACAGTACTGTGGTCTTTATGTGCCCATATAATACCCGTGCACCTCCAGGGCATCGCGCCTTACAGTACTGTGGTCTTTATGTGCCCATATAATACCCGTGCACCTCCAGGGCATCGCGCCTTACAGTACTGTGGTCTTTATGTGCCCATATAATACCCGTGCACCTCCAGGGCATCGCGCCTTACAGTACTGTGGTCTTTATGTGCCCATATAATACCCGTGCACCTCCAGGGCATCGCGCCTTACAGTACTGTGGTCTTTATGTGCCCATATAATACCCGTGCACCTCCAGGGCATCGCGCCTTACAGTACTGTGGTCTTTATGTGCCCATATAATACCCGTGCACCTGCAGTACAGGGATATTTATGTGCCCATTTAATACCCGTGCACCTCCAGGGCATCGAGCCTGAGCACAGTGTAAAGTAATAGCCGTCTTTTATATAATATCACAATGTGACACCCAGGAAATGCTTTAATGCGTGTAACTATAAATTCCCTGTCCGTATGTTCTCGCTGGCAGCTTTTGTCTGGTTCCACCATGAACGTTTGTCCTGCGTCTGTATCTGTGGGTCGGGGGCCATTATTTTATTCTTCTCGCTCATGTCTCCTCTACTTCTTTGTCTCTTTGTCTGCTCCAGGAATGTCCTCCCGGGAGATTTATGGTAATCCCAGCTCTCTTTTTTTACATTTCCTATTTCTGTGCATGGTTTGCTTCACCTGCCGTTATCTGCTCATTTTACAGGATATAAAATAAATGCATTATATTGGCCTAAAATAGTGAAATTATAGTCGACTAGATGGAGGCCTGATGCGATCGCATTGGGAGTGCGGTAATGTCACTATGGGGGCAGGCTTTGCAGCGTTGAGAATCTCTCCCCCCCATGTCAACTTTGACATAAATGGTTCATGGAACCGCAGCTGTTAAGAATTGTCTGTGTCTGACCATGTACAGAACATACCACAGCTCCTGGGCAGGGGAGGGAGCAAAAGACAATACTGGCATTACAGCAGGAGATCGCACAGGATACATTTTGTGAGGTAAAATATTGTTTTAAAACTGACAGTGAAATATTTTACCTCACAAAATGAATGTTCCGTACACGGTCAGACATAGACAATTTTTAAAATGAACTTTTGTGCGTGGGAAAACCCCCTTTAATGTGACCGGCTTTCTCTGCCTGTAGACATGTTGCGCATCTGCCGCCAGGATCAGCCAAATGATTCACTGCGCCTGTGTGGAATTCACACAGGCGCTGTAAATCAGACTGCCGCCATCTTTGTGCAGACAGATAGCGGCGGTCACATTAAAACTGCACATGCGCTCCTCCTGTACAAAGATGGCGGCAGTCATTGAATTATTCGGCTGATCCCGGCGGCAGCGTGTTTGCGACGGTGTTCCGCTGGTGGTACCGCGCAAATGTTCGTCTTAATATCACGATTATTCAGCCATACTGCCTGGCTTGTAAAAGTAAGTACACCAGCCTTGTCAGGTCTAAAAGATCTCTGCAATAATGTATGCAGTTTCTGTTGTGAAATCTGCTGACAGATCTGCTTTAATATGCATGTCGCTCTACTTTTACTACCTGCATGTGGAACCACTGAACTTTCCTGTCTGCATGGCATCTAACTTGGGAACTTTCTCTTATGCCTTTGGGAGCGTGCAGATTCTGGCGGCTTACCAAGATTGTTTGCTACACACGGCGGACACAACTGGCGCCCAACACATCCCTTCATCTTACAATGGGGTCTGTCGAGTTCTGCCGAGATGTCCTTTGTCGTGCTGCTCTGTTTTTTAATAATATTGGAGGATGCATGACCGTGGGTATACGCCCTGCCGCAAGGAGCCTGACACTAGGCAGTAAAGATAGGCTTTACCTTTCCTTAGACTCCTTGCAGCTCACTTTTATCTTAGAGGTCGTTACCATCTTCATAGATGGCTCCTGTCAGATAGTCCTTGTAAATACCATCACAGGATCATGGGGTGCATTAAAAGAGGTCTGGATACACATGATGAGAGCATTATACTGCCTCTGTACAAATCCCTAGTTAGACCGCACATGGAGTACTGTGTCCAGTTTTGGGCACCGGTGCTCAGGAAGGATATAATGGAACTAGAGAGAGTGCAAAGGAGGGCAACAAAATTAATAAAGGGGATGGGAGAACTACAATACCCAGATAGATTAGCGAAATTAGGATTAGGGTGGTTTCACACTTGCGTTTTTGTCTGCAGCGTTTTTTGCACAAAAAAACGCATGCGTTTTTTTCCCTATATTTAACATTGAAATATTTTTTTGCTGCATGCGTTCTTTTTCAGAAATGCAACTTGTAGTATTTTTGAGAGGCTTTTTTTTGACACATAAAAACGCATGCGTTTTCATGCTTTTTTTTGTGTCAAAAAATACATTGGAGTCAATGGAAACGCATGCGTTTTTATTAAAAAAAAACAGAAAACACACTGATATGCCACCCCCCACCATAAAGGTGATAAAGGGATCCTAACCCTAACCCTAAAGGGATCCTAACCCTAAAGGGATCCTAACCCTATCCCTAACCCTACCCCTAACCCTAATGGGATCCTAACCCTAACCCTAAAGGGATCCTAACCCTTCCCCTAACCCTAAAGGGATCCTAACCCTACCCCTAATCCCTTTAGGGTTAGGGTTAGGATCCCTGTAGGGTTAGGATACCTTTAGGGTTAGGGTTATGATCCCTAACCCTAACTATTTCTGTTTATAGTGGGTTTTTTTACTTTATTTTGATGATTGGCAGCTGTCACACATTTCTCAGCATGCGTTTAAAAAACGCAAACGCATGAAAAAATGCATGTAAACGCGTCAAAACGCTGCGTTTTTTTCACCACATGCAAAAACGCATGCGTCAAAAAAACGCAGCGTTTGCACGCGTTTACATGCGTTTTTTCACCATGCGTTTTTTTAAAACGCATGCGTTTTTAAATGCAAGTGTGAAACCAGCCTTATTTAGTGTAGAAAAAAGACGACTGAGGGGCGATCTAATAACCATGTATAAGTATATAAGGGGACAATACAAATATCTCGCTGAGGATCTGTTTATACCAAGGAAGGTGACGGGCACAAGGAGGCATTCTTTGCGTCTGGAGGAGAGAAGGTTTTTCCACCAACATAGAAGAGGATTCTTTACTGTTAGGGCAGTGAGAATCTGGAATTGCTTGCCTGAGGAGGTGGTGATGGCGAACTCAGTCGAGGGGTTCAAGAGAGGCCTGGATGTCTTCCTGGAGCAGAACAATATTGTAACATACAATTATTAGGTTCTTTAGAAGGACGTAGATCTGGGGATTTATTATAATGGAATATAGGCTGAACTGGATGGACAAATGTCTTTTTTCGGCCTTTCTAACTATGTTACTATGTTTTGCAGCTTACTGCTTCTTAAAATTTGCAGCCATTCTCGAAATATTAACTCTTTTCTTTTGTTTACCACTCGTTACCAAGGAGACCGACCACTGCAGTTATCTAACTTGCAAGCACTGCAGGATTAGGAAGGAACAGCGCTCTGGCGATCCTGGCCAGCTTCAAAACGGCGCTTACAAGCTCAGTAGACAGCAGGTTGTTCTGTCTCACAACGGTGGTCGGTCTCCAAGGCAACAAGCTGTAAACAAAATAAGTGTCAATATCTTCAGAACGGTTAAACATTTTAATAAGCGAGAAATTGCAAAATTGCTTTTATTTTCAAGCACTATCCGACAAGATTAATTTATGAAGATGGGCATATAACCCTTTGATGAAGGAGGCAGAGACGGCATGTTATCAGGTTTGTAAAAGAGGGTATAACCCACCAGGCAGAGGAAATACTTTTCAATAAGTAGTGTCGGCCTCTTAAAGGAAATCTGTCAGCAGTTTTGGTCAATGTAATCTAAGAACAGCGTGTAATAAGGGCTGTTGTTTCTATACAATGAATGTTTCTCTATCGCCTCATTGGGGGACACAGGAACCATGGGTGTATGCTGCTGCCACTAGGAGGCTGACACTATGCAAATAAAAAAAAGTTAGCTCCTCCTCTGCAGTGTACACCCCACTGACAGGAAGTAGGATATTCAGTTTAGCTTAGTGTCAGTAGGAGGTGGACATGGGTCTTTCATTAGACCCTTATCTACCTGAGTGTGCGTCGTTCCTTTTCAGGTACCACGGAGGGATACAGGGTGGTCAGTCACACCTGTAGTCCCACAAAGAGACTATGAGTACGTTTTATCACCAGGAGATTATCATTATCTGACCATGCCCCTTTCTGTGATGGGCAGCTCACTGTCTATAGACACTGTACACAGAGAACCTGACTGTGCTACATCTAGCAGTTGTCACCACTGCTGCATCCAGTAATGTAAGTGATACATCGCTGGATTCAGGGTTTCTTTTCTTACATTATGCTGCTCTCAGATGAGGTAGCAAAAACCTGCTGACAGATTCCCTTTAATAGCAGGGTGTATAACCACGGTGAAGGAGATCTTGCTTTAAGTCCAAAAATCCAGATTTTCTCACAAATGTGACTGAATCTGCAGTGGAGCCTCCAATTAATAAGTGAATACCAACAGCTCACCCATGCGAGATCTGTGTTGATCTTCTCACCTCGTGGCTGTGTATGAGTATCGGAGGGCGCTGCCCGTCTATCTGGGGCCGGCTGTAATTCCTCCTTTGCTCCCTGCAGTCCATCTTCCCATCCTAACTTTTGCTGTTTGGTGCAGATGACTCTTTTGTTAGACCGGTCACGTTTTGGATCGTGGGAGACTTTGATGAGCCCTCCGGACGTCAGCTGCTGTATGACGCCATTAAGCACCAGGTAACGTCTGACCTGCACACAAATCGCAGCAATACGAGTGTAAGTGCAGACCTAACTAAATGTGCCGGGAATGGTGTCCTAGAAATGCTCTGCCCTTTCTTAAAGCTCCACAATAGAAACTGAACTTCTTATTAAATACATTTCTTTGACCTGATGGGCCTGGTGTACTTGCCTTGAAACATAAGAACAGCTGTATAATCCTTTGTGAAAGTGTATTTGCGTAATATTAAAAAGTGAATAAAATGCTTTGTTTCATTTGAGGACTGTACAGACATTCTGATTTGAATTTTTCACCGCAAGTACACCGGCCTTGTCAGGTCTAAGAGATCTACTTAATACTGTGTAGTTTGTGTTGCAAAGTTTGAAAAAAAAGGATCCACTTTTAGGCAATGTATACACCGAGACTATCACATCACAAAAAACACCAATACAGGTCCTTCTCAAAAAATTAGCATATAGTGTTAAATTTCATTATTTCCCATAATGTAATGATTACAATTAAACTTTCATATATTATAGATTCATTATCCACCAACTGAAATTTGTCAGGTTTTTTTTTGTTTTAATACTGATGATTTTGGCATACAACTCCTGATAACCCAAAAAACCTGTCTCAATAAATTAGCATATCAAGAAAAGGTTCTCTAAACCAGAGGTCCCCAACTCCAGTCCTCAAGGCCCACCAACAGGTCATGTTTTCAGGATTTCCTTTGCATTGCACAGGTGATGCAATTATTTCCTGGGCAAGACTAAGGAAATCCTGAAAACATGACCTGTTGGTGGGCCTTGAGGACTGGAGTTGGGGACCCCTGCTCTAAACGACCTATTACCCTAATCTTCTGAATCAACTAATTAACTCTAAACACATGCAAAATATACCTGAGGCTTTTATAAACTCCCTGCCTGGTTCATTACTCAAAACCCCCATCATGGGTAAGACTAGCGACCTGACAGATGTCAAGAAGGCCATCATTGACACCCTCAAGCAAGAGGGTAAGACCCAGAAAGAAATTTCTCAACAAATAGGCTGTTCCCAGAGTGCTGTATCAAGGCACCTCAATGGTAAGTCTGTTGGAAGGAAACAATGTGGCAGAAAACGCTGTACAACGAGAAGAGGAGACCGGACCCTGAGGAAGATTGTGGAGAAGGACCGATTCCAGACCTTGGGGAACCTGAGGAAGCAGTGGACTGAGTCTGGTGTGGAAACATCCAGAGCCACCGTGCACAGGCGTGTGCAGGAAATGGGCTACAGGTGCCGCATTCCCCAGGTAAAGCCACTTTTGAACCATAAACAGCGGCAGAGGCGCCTGACCTGGGCTACAGAGAAGCAGCACTGGACTGTTGCTAAGTGGTCCCAAGTACTTTTTTCTGATGAAAGCAAATTTTGCATGTCATTCGGAAATCAAGGTGCCAGAGTCTGGAGGAAGACTGGGGAGAAGGAAATGCCAAAATGCCTGAAGTCCAGTGTCAAGTACCCACAGTCAGTGATGGTGTGGGGTGCCATGTCAGCTGCTGGTGTTGGTCCACTGTGTTTCATCAAGGGCAGGGTCAATGCAGCTAGCTATCAGGAGATTTTGGAGCACTTCATGCTTCCATCGGCTGAAATGCTTTATGGAGATGAAGATTTCATTTTTCAGCACGACCTGGCACCTGCTCACAGTGCCAAAACCACTGGTAAATGGTTTACTGACCATGGTATTACTGTGCTCAATTGGCCTGCCAACTCTCCTGACCTGAACCCCATAGAGAATCTGTGGGATATTGTGAAGAGAAAGTTGAGAGACGCAAGACCCAACACTCTGGATGAGCTTAAGGCCGCTATTGAAGCATCCTGGGCCTCCATAACATCTCAGCAGTGTCACAGGCTGATTGCCTCCATGCCACGCCGCATTGAAGCAGTCATTTCTGCCAAAGGATTCCCGACCAAGTATTGAGTGCATAACTGAACATTATTATTTGTTGGTTTTTTTGTTTGTTATTAAAAAACACTTTTATTTGATTGGATGGGTGAAATATGCTAATTTATTGAGACAGGTTTTTTGGGTTATCAGGAGTTGTATGCCAAAATCATCAGTATTAAAACAATAAAAGACCTGACAAATTTCAGTTGGTGGATAATGAATCTATAATATATGAAAGTTTAATTGTAATCATTACATTATGGTAAATAATGAAATTTAACACTATATGCTAATTTTTTGAGAAGGACCTGTATATAAGAACAATTAAAAAAGTCAAACGGCAGAGATGATGACAGGTAAGTGTAGATTAATTGTGTTAGTCTTAAGTAGTGATAATCATTTATTTGTTACAAAACTTTTTTTAAGCAATTATAGACCCACATGGAGAAAAGGTACAACATGGATCATACATTCGGAATGACTGCGAACCATAAGTGGTGTGCTGCCTGCACCTAGTGGTAGAAAATATTCAGATGCGGCTACAGAAAGCATATACAATGGAGTTATAGAAGACAGTATATAGCTTAGATAGCCTTATTATAATAGGCATCCATAGGTTAGGAAATCTGAGGCTCCAAATAAAATAAAATGATAAAGCGCAAATGTTTATAGCCCAATCTTGTGTTTAATGGAGCAAACACCTATCCAAACGCCTGGTTCCAGAGGCAGATTAAACAACCATCTGAATGCGGTTCTCAAGTGCCATGCAAGACAAAGGACTACAGATATCCATAGGTCAGGAAATGTTCCAAGTACGATAGAATGAGGAAAACAAAGTGCAAGTGCTTTGAGTCAAGTACGATAGAATGAGGAAAATAAAGTGCAAGTGCTTTGAGTAAGTCCTATGTTTAAAGGGACTGTCACAGATCTGGACATATTGGCATCAAAAACCCACAGATAAAGGGTGTAAAATAAAACACTTCAAAGGACAAATGAACACTATATATTTACCAAGTAAGACCCTCTGACGCGCGTTTTGCTTGCTTCCCCAGAAAGGGTACGCGCCTCAGAGGGTCTAGTTTGGTAAATGTATAGTATTCATTTACCCTTTGAAGTGTATATTGGTGATTTTGTGATGTGATGTTTGTTCCAGTAAAGATTATTCTTAATTGAACATGGGAGCTTGTCTGTTGGATTTGATTTATGCAAACTCCCACATACTTATAGGACCTTTCAAGGCTGATTCTTTTTGAGACAGTCTACTGTAATCTATGTTCAGAACATTTAAAGGGGTATATTCAAATTTCAAAAGTTTTTAAAAAGTCCCTGTGAGAATGGAGCGGTGATGGATCCTACGTTCTGCCGTTCCATTCATTCTCATGGGAGAGATGGAGACCATTTTAGATCTGTGATCGGCTATTTCTGGCGGTCCTATTAAGAATGAATGGGCTTGACCCACCACTGATCTATTCACATGGGACTTGGGACCTATGAGGGTCCCAGTGATCAAGAAATGATTCCCTATCTCCTGGATCGGGGATAACTTCCAAACTTAAGATCAGGAGACCTCCTTTAGTAGTGATGATCGGGCCAGGACTTGTTCAGGAATTTTGTCAGAAATCTCAGTGATCTGCAGTCCCTTCCCAACCTTCAATGGCTGATAACAGGAAACAATAGAATACATCTAGCTGTACAGCTAATGATGATAGCATTTACTTGCAGACAGTGTACTGATTGGTAACTGTCTACATCCTAAAATGTACAGTGCTGCAGAATATGTTGGCACTATAGAAATACAATTATTATTATTATTATTATTATAGTTAGCATGTTAATTTTTTAATTTTCCTTTCTAGAAATCCAGCAACAATGTAAGAATCGGCATGATCAATAATCCCAGCCAGGATCCGTCCTCTGAGACAACACGCATCGGCAGGGCCATCTGGGCCGCTCTCCAGACCCAGACCTCCAACAATGCCAAAAACTTCATTACCAAAATCATCAAAGAAGAAAACGCAGAAGCGCTGTTTGCAGGGCAGGACATTGCAAAGTTTGCCGTTGGGGTTTGTGCTTTAGACATATGTAATGTATGTGAATGACGTCTTCACCATCAGTGTATGGCCCTTATGACATGACATCATGGTCCTATTCACCATCAGTGTATGACGGGGCCGGCATGGCCCTTATGACGTGACTTGATGGCTCTGTGCTCTTCACCATCAGTGTATGGCCGGACCGGTATGGCCCTTATGACATAACTGCATAGTTCTCTTCCCTTCACCATCAGTGTATGGCTGGGCTGGTATGGCCCTTATGATATGACTCCATGGTTCTGTGCCCTTCACCATCAGTGTATGGCTGTGCCGGTGTGGCCCTTATGACGTGACTGCATGGTTCTGTGCCCTTCACCATCAGTGTATGGCTGGGCCGGTATGGCCCTTATGACGTAACTGCATAGTTCTGTGCCCTTCACCATCAGTGTATGGCTGGGCCAGTATGGCCCTTATGACGTGACTGCATGGTTCTGTGCCCTTCACCATCAGTGAATGGCTAGGCCGGTGTGGCCCTTATGACATGACTCCATGGTTCTGTGCTCTTCACCATCAGTGTATGGCTGGGCCAATATGGCCCTTATGACGTAACTGCATAGTTCTGTGCCCTTCACCATCAGTGAATGGCTGGGCCGGTGTGGCCCTTATGACATGACTCCATGGTTCTGTGCCCTTCACCATCAGTGTATGGCTGGGCCGGTATGGTTCTTATGACATGACTCCATGGTTCTGTGCCCTTCACCATCAGTGAATGGCTGGGCCGGTGTGGCCCTTATGACGTAACTGCATAGTTCTGTGCCCTTCACCATCAGTGTATGGCCGGGACGGTATGGCCCTTATGACGTGACTGCATGGTTCTGTGCCCTTCACCATCAGTGTATGGCTGGGCCGATGTGGCCCTTATGACGTGACTGCATGGTTCTGTGCCCTTCACCATCAGTGTATGGCTGGGCCGGTATGGCTCTTATGACATGACTCCATGGTTCTGTGCCCTTCACCATCAGTGAATGGCTGGGCCGGTACGGCCCTTTATGACGTGACTGCATGGTTCTGTGCTCTTCACAATCAGTGTATGGCCGGGACGGTATGGCCCTTATGCCGAGACTTCATGGTTCTGTGCTCTTCACCATCAGTGTATGACTGGGCCGGTATGCCTGTTATGATGTGATATCATGGTCCTATGATCTTCACCATGATTGTTTTGCTGGGCCTTTATGGTCCTTATGAGGTGACTTCATGTTCTTCACCTTCCTCCTCAGGGAATGGATGTCAGTCTTTTTCGTGAAGCTTTTGAGTCTCCTAAGGTGGATTTTATACTCTCCCATTCTGCATACTGCCGTGATGTCCTAAAGCTGAAGAAAGGCGAGCGAGCCGTTATCGGCAATGGAAGGGTAAGTATCGGTGTGATTTCAGGTGCTCGATCAGCGTGCTTCTTTCTTCCTATATTATCAGATATTTGAATTGTTGAGGCTTTTGCTCTACTTTCTTTATCGCCTCTCATTGGGGGACACAGGAACCATGGGTGTATGCTGCTGCCACTAGGAGGCTGACACTATGCAAATAAAAAAGTTAGCTCCTCCTCTGCAGTGTACACCCCACCGACTGGCATTATACTCTTCAGTTTAGCTTAGTGTCAGTAGGAGGTGGACACGGGTCTTTCATTAGACCCTTATCTACCTCTATGTGCGTCGCTTCCTTTACAGGTTTCCCGGAGGGATACAGGGTGAACAGTCACACCTGTAGTCCCACAAGGCGGACTATGAGTACGGTGTGTACTGCCACCCCGTATCCTCATAGATCCCTCTCCAGGACCAAGAGCCTAGCACACAAGCGTGCTCAGAAGTCCGGTCCTGGCTCCGTCACCCACCCACTCGCCCACCAGAGCCTGTCGGTTGAGGAGACGAGGACGTCCATCAGCTCCCTGGACGTCTCAACCCTTTTTCAAGGTTAGTACGCGTGGAATTTTTAGGTGAGTATATTCTCCCTTCCCCTCCCATCCCAGACCTTTGATAGGGTTCTTGTTAGGGGCTCCCTGGCGACTCGCTTACCCGGTCATCGCCTGTCTTTCGGTGGCGCGGCTGGTATTTCCACATTTCTTCCCCTTTTCTGCAGGGGCCTTCTGCTCTCCAGCGCGGGGCCCCCCTTTTAGGCCACCGCGCTCTTTTCCCCTGTGGCCAGCATTTCTTCCACGACAGCTCTATGGCTGCCGTACGCTCCTTCCGCGGCGCATTACCGGCGCTGCGGTTTTTACTCTGGGCACATCCTTTGCGCGGCAGCCCTGCAGGCGGTCGCGCCGCTTCTCGCTGCGGCGCTTTGCTCTGGCGCCGCAGGAGGTGGTTATCTGCGGCGCCCTTCTGTGACCTGCAGGCTGTCACGCCGCTTCTCCCTGCGGCGCATTGCTCTGGCGCCGCGGGAGGGTGTTGTCTGCGGCGCCCTTCAGCGGCCCCAGCCTCCCTCACGCCGCATTGTTTCCGGCGCTCTATTTCGGCGCCGCGGCCTTTTTTCTCGGCCGCCGGTCCCTAATTTAGGCCCCGGCTTCGGCCGGGGCCTACTTCCGGTTGTCGGCTTTCTCCATTTCCGCTTCTGCGGGCGGGCTTTTTCCCGCCCGACATACTGCGCCCTGCCCACCGGCGCCTCTACGTCTGGCTCCGCCCCCCTTCCTCGTGGGACTCTCAGCTGGTGTGCGCCGCTTCACACAGCAAGCAGCCCTCGCAGCACCTCACGCAGCGCGCCACGCTCCTTCGCCCGCATCTTCTGTGGGCTCAGCATCGCAAGAATACAGCAACAAGTGGGACATCTTCCAGGACCGGGTCCGTGAGTAGCTGCACTGCAGACTGACACCCTTCTCTGCCCCACTGTCCCCTAACCCACTGGCATCTTCAGGGATCTCTCAAAATGTCTTCTAAAGGGGGCCGCTCTCGCCCCCCTACCTCTTCATCTTCTGCCTTAGTCACGTACTTTGCATGTTCGTCCTGTAACAGCAAACTTCCCTCAGGTCAGTCCTCTCCGCTGTGTCAGTCCTGCAGCAACCCGATTGTTCCCACCGCCCAGGATCCCCCGACTGTTCCGCCCGAGAGTGATCCCCCCATCCCAGGCTGGGCCGCCTCTCTGTCACAATCGGTGGCCGATTTAACACGGGTATCTCAAACCTTGGTGTCCGCGCTGGATCGGTTACCCCTGCAGACCCCTGCCGTGGCCAGCGGGTCGCAGGAACCGCCACCCGAGACCTCCTTGCCAAGCTACAAAAGGTCCAGACAGGAACGTCGGTCTGAGTCCTCTTCGCGTTCCATCTCGCCGCCCGGCCCTCCCCCGCGGTTGGTGTCGCACCGTTCCTCCTCCCCTGAGTCAGGCGAGGCTTTATCTGATGCGCCCTCAGAGGAGATTTCGGAGCTGGATCCTAGCCAAATCGCCACCATGAGTGAGTCGGTCCAGAACCTCATTCGGGCTATAAACCAAACCTGTGGCATTAAGGATCCCTCTATGGAACCCGCAGATCAGGCGGTTTCGTTTAGACGGGCCAAACCACCTTCAAAATTTTTTGCTCCTCATCCTGAATTCGAGGAAATCCTGGCCAGAGAGAGAGAGAATCCGACCAGACGTTTTCAGAGGGGAAAACACCTGGGGGTGTTATATCCTTTTTCACCAGATCTTACCGCCAATTGGACGGTCTCTCCCTCGGTGGATCCCCCTGTTTCCAGGCTGTCCACCAACACGGTGCTTCCACTGTCCGGCGGAGCGTCTCTGAAGGATTCTAACGACAGAGTTATAGAATCCTTCGCGAAATCTGCCTTTGAAGCGGCTTCAGCAGCGCTATGCCCAGCCTTTGCTTCCACTTGGGCTTCAAAATCCATCTCAAAATGGGCCAAGGATCTACGGCGAGGTATCCTGGACGGGGCTCCTCCCGCGCAATTAGCGGAACTTGCCAACCAGATTTCCCACGCGGGTGAATACCTGGTTTCCGCCTCCCTGGATGTCGCCTCTTGTGCGGCTCAGGCTTCCAGCAATGCCGTTGCCATCCGCCGGACCGTTTGGCTCAAGGCCTGGCAGGCGGACTTGTCCTCCAAAAAGTCCCTCACTAGTCTGCCCTTCCAGGGCTCTCGTCTCTTTGGTTCCCAGCTGGACCAGATCATTAAGGACGCCACTGGGGGCACAAGTTCCCTTCTCCCCCAGGCTAAACCTCGTCGCCCTCCCCCTAGACGGCAGTTTCGCTCGTTTCGGCCTTTTCGTCGCTTCGCTGCATCAAACTCCTTTTCCCAGCAGCAACAGAGGCCACAGGCACGTCAAGAGAAGAAGGCGGTGTCCTTCAGGCCCACTCCGTCCTGGCGTCCTCGCTATTCCCAGGGTAGATCGTCCAGGCCCAGGACTGGAAGATCCACTTCCGCATGACTCTCGGCAAGACTCCAGCCCAACTCCCAGGTTGGGGGGCCGTCTTCTCCGTTTCAGGGACGTCTGGATTTCCGCAGTAGAGGATGCATGGGTCAGGGAAGTTGTATCCTCGGGATACAAAATAGAGTTCGCCTCCCGACCCAGGGATCGTTTCTTCCAATCTCGTCCTCCAAAAGATCCCGCTTTGTTTCCGGGCTTCTTCGCAGCCATCGCTTCTCTGCTAAAATCCGGGGTAATTGTTCCCGTCCCAGAAAAGGAACGGTACACGGGTTTCTACTCGAACCTCTTTGTGGTACCGAAGAAAGACGGCAAGGTTCGTCCCATTCTGGACCTCAAATTGCTGAACAGGAGGGTTCGCCTGAGACACTTCAGGATGGAATCCCTTCGTTCAGTAATTGCTTCCATGGAGGCTCAGGAATTTCTATGCTCTATAGATATCCAGGACGCCTACCTACATGTTCCAATATTTCCCGGACATCACCGTTTCCTGCGCTTTGCAGTGCAACAAGATCATTTTCAGTTCGTCGCCCTGCCGTTCGGTCTCGCAACCGCGCCAAGGGTGTTCACGAAAATCATGGCGGCGCTGATGGCCATTTTGAGGGTCAGAGGCTTGGTCCTGTTTCCATACCTCGACGACATCCTCATCAAGGCTCCGTCCTTTGCTCAGGCCCACGAAAGCTTGTCCATTGTTCTCGACACCTTATCCCGTTTCGGATGGCTGGTCAACCGGAAGAAGTCCTGCCTTATTCCTTCTCAGCGCATCATCTTTCTGGGCATGCTCTTCGACACTCGTCAGTCCAGAGTCTTCCTTCCCAAAGACAAGAGATCCACCCTTTGTCGGGACATACTCTTGCTCCAGGGTCCTCGGCCTCCCTCCCTCCGATCGGCCATGAAGGTTCTGGGGAGGATGGTAGCTACCTTGGAAGCGATTCCCTTCGCCCAATTCCATTCTCGACCCCTTCAGCAAGCCATTCTGTCTCAGTGGGACAGGTCGGTCTTCTCCCTGGATCGGCCGATCAGACTCTCCTTTCGGGTCAAGCGGTCTCTCAACTGGTGGCTGACGTCTCCTCTCATCTCCCAGGGCAGGTCCTTCCTTCCGGTTCACTGGCAGGTGGTGACAACGGATGCCAGCCTGATCGGCTGGGGTGCGGTTTTTCGCCACCTGACGGTTCAGGGCCGTTGGTCGACGCAGGAGTCTGCGCTGCCGATCAACGTCCTCGAAATTCGGGCCATCTTTCTGTCCCTCCGCCATTGGGAAAGGATCCTCAGGGGCCTTCCAGTCCGGATCCAGACGGACAACGCCACGGCTGTGGCATATGTCAACCATCAGGGGGGGACTCGGAGCTCCTTGGCCCTTGCCGAGGTATCCAAGATCCTCCTTTGGGCAGAGGCAACGGTTCCGGTGATATCCGCGGTGCATATCCCCGGCGTAGAAAACTGGGCCGCCGACTTCCTCAGCCGCGAGGGTCTCGCGGCAGGGGAATGGTCCCTGCATCCGGAGGTCTTCCATCAGATTTGTCTTCGATGGGGAACTCCGGATGTGGATCTCACGGCGTCTCGAATCAACAGGAAGGTTCCGCAATTCGTCTCCAGGTCCCGCGATCCTCTCGCAGTGGGCGTCGATGCTCTGGCCATTCCTTGGTCACAGTTCGAGCTGCCCTACCTGTTCCCACCCCTTCCATTACTTCCCAAACTGTTGAAGAAGATCAAAGCGGAAGGGGTGACGGTCATCCTGATCGCCCCGGATTGGCCCAGGAGAGCTTGGTTCGCGGAGCTCGTCAACCTTCTCGCGGACGCTCCCTGGTGCCTTCCAGACAGGCCCGATCTGCTGTCCCAGGGTCCGATCTGCCACCCGAATTCTCGGTCGCTCAGTTTAACGGCGTGGCTGTTGAGACCGCGGTTCTAAGAGCGTCCGGCCTTTCGGACCGGGTGATTCACACCATGATTCAGGCTCGGAAGCCTTCGTCTTCCAGGATCTACTACCGCACCTGGAAGGCCTACTTCCGTTGGTGCGAGTCCAACCGCGTGCCGCCTATGGTTTTTTCTCTGCCTTCTCTTTTGGCCTTCCTTCAGGCAGGACTGGATTCGGGCCTGGCTCTTAGTTCCCTGAAGGGTCAGGTCTCTGCGCTTTCCATCCTCTTTCAGAAGACCTTGGCCTCTCGGCCACAGATTAAGACCTTCTTTCAGGGGGTAGCCCACGCCGTCCCGCCGTTCAGGGCCCCTGTGGAGGCTTGGGACCTAAACCTGGTACTGGACGTTTTGAAGGTTTCTCCCTTTGAACCTCTTAGGGAGATTCCTCTATCAGTTTTATCTTGGAAGGTGGCCTTTCTTGTGGCCATCACGTCCATTCGCCGCGTTTCCGAGCTGGCGGCACTGTCTTGCCGCCCTCCGTTTTTGGTCATTCACCAGGACAAGGTGGTCTTCCGACCTCCACCTTCTTTTCTTCCTAAGGTGGTTTCCACCTTCCACCTCAACGAGGACATCGTTCTACCTTCCTTTTGTCCAGCTCCGACTCATCCTCTGGAGCGATCGTTGAACAAGCTAGACCTAGTCAGGGCAGTGAGGATTTATCTGGATAGAACATCCTCTTTCCGGAAGACGGATTCTTTTTTCGTCATTCCTGATGGCACACGCAGAGGCCAGCCGGCTTCTAAAGCGACTATTGCTCGCTGGATCAGAACGGCAATTTTAGAGGCTTACCGGGTCAAGAACAGAGTGCCCCCTCCTGGGATTAAGGCTCACTCTACCCGGGCAGTCGGCGCCTCCTGGGCGGTGCACCACAGGGCTTCCGCCCTACAGCTTTGCAAAGCGGCAACTTGGTCTTCCATCCACACGTTCGCCAAATTTTACAAGGTCCATACCTACGCATCGGCGGACGCCAGCCTAGGCAGAAGGATCCTGCAGGCGGCAGTGGTGAGTCCTCTGACCTGATGGAAGTCTGTTTTCCCGCCCTTGGGACTGCTTTGGGACGTCCCATGGTTCCTGTGTCCCCCAATGAGAGGCGATAAAGAAAACAGGATTTTTGGTTGCTTACCGTAAAATCTGTTTCTTGAAGCCTCCATTGGGGGACACAGCACCCTCCCAATGTTTTCTGTTGTTATCTGTTCTATGACTGTTCTCACGTTACAGTTCTCAAGTTTGTGGTTATGGTTTTTCAACCTTGTTTCATTATCTCCTACTGCTTTCTCACTAACTGAAGAGTATAATGCCAGTCGGTGGGGTGTACACTGCAGAGGAGGAGCTAACTTTTTTATTTGCATAGTGTCAGCCTCCTAGTGGCAGCAGCATACACCCATGGTTCCTGTGTCCCCCAATGGAGGCTTCAAGAAACAGATTTTACGGTAAGCAACCAAAAATCCTGTTTTTTCTAAACGGGTAATCCCGTATAGTCCTGTAACAACATATCCACATGGTGTGCCATAGATGTATTCTGGACATGGCTCTCATGAATTGGGGCCCTTCACATGAGAGGAGTGGTCGAGGTCCATTACAAATGATTCAGAATTCTCACCACCTCTCCACTGACAGCAGATCGTGTCAGAGCCCCATTCTCGAGTTAAATGTGGGTCCCATGTCTACTACACATTTATGGCAAATCCCGAAAACATGTCCTCACATTTGATGATGTTTATCGAGGTGATGAAAAAGTCCTTCTGAATGGAAATGAGACTTTCTTTATCGCCTCTCATTGGGGGACACAGGAACCATGGGTGTATGCTGCTGCCACTAGGAGGCTGACACTATGCAAATAAAAAAGTTAGCTCCTCCTCTGCAGTGTACACCCCACCGACTGGCATTAAACTCTTCAGTTTAGCTTAGTGTCAGTAGGAGGTGGACACGGGTCTTTCTTTAGACCCTTATCTACCTCAATGTGCGTCGTTTCTTTTCAGGTTTTTTTCCGGATGGGATACAGGGTGAGCTGTCACACCTGTAGTCCCTCAAGCGGACTATGAGTACGGCGTGTACTGCCACCCCGTATCCTCATAGATCCCTCAGCAGGACCAAGAGCCTGGCACACAAGCGTGCTCAGAAGTCCGGTCCTGGCCCGTCCCCCACCCACTCGCCCACCAGAGCCTGTCGGTCGGAGGAGACGAGGACGTCCATCAGCAGCTCCTATGGACGTCTGATACCTTCTCAAGGTTAGTAGCAGACGACGGGGGATTTTACTAGGTGAGTATTTCTAAAGGGGTTCCCAGGACTCAGCGCGGGTCATCGCTGCATTTGCAGCACTTTCCCCGTTCCCTGCGCGGTGGCTACCTTTCCATGCCCCACCGCGTTCCTCCAGCGGTCGCCGTTCTTCCTTCAGGCCCCGGCCTCCCGGGGCCTGCTTGCGGCACACTCCTGCCTGCAGTTTTTCCTTCAGCGGTCGCTGGCTCCTAATTTAGGCCCCGGCCTCTCCCGGGGCCTACTTGCGGCGTACCAGCTGCCCTCAGCGTTCCCCCCTCAGCGTTCTATGCGGCGGCCTCTCCGGCGGCGCTCACCTCCACAGCCCGCTGGGGCCTACTCCGGCGATTCTTCACCGGCGGCAGCGCTCCCTCTCTTATATGCGGCGGCTGCCGCGCCGCTCTGCCGGGCAGCGTCTGCGCCGCGGGGATCTTCTCTCCGGTCACCGGCTCCAAATTTAGGCCCCGGCTTTTCCGGGGCCTACTCCGGCGACTCTTTTCCGGCAGCAGCGCTCTCTCTCTTTCATGCGGCGGCTTCAGCGCCGATCTGCCGGGCAGTGTCTGCGCCGCGGGGGTTCTTCTCAGCGGGCACCGGCTTCTAATTTAGGCCCCGGCTTTTCCCGGGGCCTACTTCCGTTGCCGCGCTCCGCCCACTTCCTTCTTCATCGGGCGGGCTTTTTTCCCGCCCGACATACTGTGCCTGCTCATCGGCGCCCCCCTGTCTGGCTCCGCCCCCGTCCTCCAGGGACAGCGTCTGTGTGTGCTCACCGCTTCTTAGCTGCAGGAGCTCACGCAGCGCGCCCCACACCTTCGCCACTGCATTCTCCGTGGGCACAAAATCTGCACAGAATCCAGCACCTCAGGGCAGGAGTTCTCCTCCGGCAAGTGGGACATCTTCCAGGACGGGTCCGTGAGTAGCTGCACTGCAGACTGACACCCCCCTCTGCCCCACTGTCCCCTAACCCACTGGCATCTTCAGAGGACCTCTCAAAATGTCTACCTCTAAAGGGGGCCGCTCTCGCCCCCCTACTTCTTCTTCTGCCTTAGTCACGTACTTTGCTTGTTCGTCCTGTAACAGCAAACTTCCCTCAGGTCAGTCCTCCCCGCTGTGTCAGTCCTGCAGCAACCCGATTGTTCCCACCGCCCAGGATCCCCCGGCTGTTCCGCCCGAGAGTGATCCCCCCATCCCAGGATGGGCCGCCTCTCTGTCACAATCGGTGGCCGATTTGACACGGGTATCTCAAACCCTGGTGTCCGCGCTGGATCGGTTACCCCTGCAGACCCCGGCCGTAGCCAGCGGGTCACAGGAACCGCCGCCAGAGCTCTCCTTGATAAGCCACAAAAGGTCCAGACAGGAACGTCGGTCTGAGTCCTCTTCGCGCTCCATCTCGCCGCTCGGCCCTCCCCCGCGGTTGGTGTCCCACCGATCCTCCTCCCCTGAGTCAGGCGAGGCATTATCTGATGCGCCTTCGGAGGATACTTCGGAGCTGGATCCTAACCAAATCGCCACCATGAGTGAGACAGTCCAGAACCTCATTGGGGCAATAAACCAAACATGTGGCATCAAGGATCCCTCTACGGAACCCGCAGATCAGGCGGTTTCGTTTAGACGGGCCAAACCACCTTCAAAATTTTTCGCTCCTCATCCTGAATTCGAGGAAATCGTGTCCAGAGAGAGAGAGAACCCCACTAGGCGTTTTCAGAGGGGAAAACGCCTTTGTGTGTTATATCCTTTTCCTCCAGAACTTACCGCCAATTGGACGGCCTCTCCCTCGGTGGACCCCCCTGTTTCCAGGCTGTCCACCAACACGGTGCTTCCTCTGTCCGGCGGAGCATCTCTGAAGGATTCTAACGATAGAGTTATAGAATCCTTCGCGAAATCTGCTTTTAAAGCGGCTTCAGCGGCTCTATGTCCAGCTTTTGCGTCCACTTGGGCTTCAAAATCCATCTCAAAATGGGCCAAGGATCTTCGGCGAGGTATCCTGGATGGGGCGCCTCCCGCGCAATTAGCGGAACTTGCCAACCAGATTTCCCACGCTGGTGAATACCTGGTTTCCGCCTCCCTGGATGTCGCGTCTTGTGCGGCTCAAGCTTCCAGCAATGCCGTTGCCATCCGCCGGACCGTTTGGCTCAAGGCCTGGCAGGCGGACTTGTCCTCCAAAAAGTCCCTCACTAGTCTGCCCTTCCAGGGCTCTCGCCTCTTTGGTTCCCAGCTGGACCAAATAATTAAGGACGCCACCGGGGGTACAAGTTCTCTTCTCCCCCAGGCTAAGCCTCGTCGCCCTCCTCCTAGACGACAGCTTCATTCTTTTCGGCCTTTTCGTCGCTTTGCTGCGTCAAACTCCTTTTCCCAGCAGCAACAGAGGCCACAGGCACGTCAAGAGAAGAAGGCGGTGTCCTTTAGGCCCACTCCGTCCTGGCGTCCTCGTTTCTCCCAGGGTAGATCCTCCAGGCCCAGGACTGGAAGATCCACCTCGGCATGACTCTCGGCAAGACTCCAGCCCAACTCCCAGATTGGGCGGCCGTCTTCTCCTTTTCAGGGACGTCTGGATTTCCGCAGTAGAGGATGCATGGGTCAGGGAAGTTGTATCCTCGGGATACAAAATAGAATTCGCTTCCCGACCTCGGGATCGTTTCTTCCAATCCCGTCCTCCAAGAGACCCCGCTCTAGTTCCGGGCTTCTTCTCAGCCATCGCTTCTCTGCTCAAATACGGGGTAATCGTTCCCGTCCCAGAAAAAGAACGCTTCACGGGTTTCTACTCGAATCTTTTTGTGGTACCGAAAAAAGACGGCAAAGTTCGCCTCATTCTGGACCTCAAATTGCTGAACAGGAGAGTTCGCCTGAGACACTTCAGGATGGAATCCCTTCGTTCAGTAATTGCTTCCATGGAGGCTCAGGAGTTTCTATGCTCAATAGATATCCAGGACGCCTACCTCCATGTCCCGATATTTCCCGGACATCACCGTTTCCTGCGCTTCGCAGTGCAACGAGATCATTTTCAGTTCGTCGCTCTGCCGTTCGGTCTCGCAACCGCGCCAAGAGTGTTCACAAAGATCATGGCAGCGCTGATGGCCATCTTGAGAGTCAGAGGCTTGGTCCTATTTCCATATCTCGACGACATCCTCATCAAGGCTCCGTCCTTCGCTCAGGCCCACGAAAGCCTGTCCATTGTTCTCGACACCTTAGCCCGTTTCGGGTGGCTGGTAAACCGGAAGAAGTCCTGCCTTATTCCTTCTCAGCGCATCATCTTTCTGGGCATGCTTTTCGATACTCGTCAGAGCAGAGTCTTCCTTCCCACAGACAAGAGATCCACTCTCTGTCGGGACATACGCTTGCTCCAGGGTCCTCGACCTCCCTCCCTCCGTTCGGCCATGAAGGTTCTGGGGAGGATGGTAGCTACATTGGAAGCGATTCCCTTCGCCCAATTCCATTCGCGACCCCTTCAGCAAGCCATTCTGTCTCAGTGGGACAGGTCGGTCTTCTCCCTGGATCGACCGATCAAACTCTCCTTTCGGGTCAGGCGGTCTCTCAACTGGTGGCTGACGTCACCTCTCATCTCCCAGGGCAGGTCCTTCCTTTCGGTTCACTGGCAGGTGGTGACAACGGACGCCAGCCTGCTCGGCTGGGGTGCGGTTTTTCGCCACCTGACGGTCCAGGGCCGCTGGTCGCTGCAGGAGTCATCTCTGCCGATCAACGTCCTCGAAATTCGGGCCATCTTCCTGTCCCTCCGCCACTGGGAAAGGATCCTCAGGGGCCTTCCAGTCCGGATCCAGACGGACAACGCCACGGCTGTGGCATATGTCAACCATCAGGGGGGGACTCGGAGCTCCTTGGCCCTTGCCGAGGTATCCAAGATCCTCCTTTGGGCAGAGGCAACGGTTCCGGTGATATCCGCGGTGCATATCCCCGGCGTAGAAAACTGGGCCGCCGACTTCCTCAGCCGCGAGGGCCTCGCGGCAGGTGAATGGTCCTTGCATCCAGAGGTCTTCCATCAGATTTGTCTTCGATGGGGAACTCCGGATGTGGATCTCACGGCGTCCCGAGTCAACAGGAAGGTTCCGCAGTTCGTCTCCAGGTCCCGCGATCCTCTCGCAGTGGGCGTCGATGCTCTGGCCATTCCTTGGTCACAGTTCGAGCTGCCCTACCTGTTCCCACCCCTTCCATTACTTCCCAAACTGTTGAAGAAGATCAAAGCGGAAGGGGTGCCGGTCATCCTGATCGCCCCGGATTGGCCCAGGAGAGCTTGGTTCGCGGAGCTCGTCAACCTTCTCGCGGACGCTCCCTGGCGCCTTCCAGACAGGCCCGATCTGCTGTCCCAGGGTCCGATCTGCCACCCGAATTCTCGGTCGCTCAGTTTAACGGCGTGGCTGTTGAGACCGCGGTTCTGAGAGCGTCTGGCCTTTCGGACCGGGTGATTCACACCATGATTCAGGCTCGGAAGCCTTCGTCTTCTAGGATCTACTACCGCACCTGGAAGGCCTACTTCCAGTGGTGCGAGTCCAACCGCATTCCGCCTATGGTTTTTTCCCTGCCTTCTCTTTTGGCCTTCCTTCAGGCAGGACTGGATTCGGGCCTGGCTCTTAGTTCCCTGAAGGGTCAGGTCTCTGCGCTTTCCATCCTCTTTCAGAAGACCTTGGCCTCTCGGCCACAGGTTAAGACCTTCTTTCAGGGGGTAGCCCACGCCGTCCCGCCGTACAGGGCCCCTGTGGAGGCATGGGACCTAAACCTGGTACTGGACTTTCTGAAGGTTTCTCCCTTTGAACCTCTTAGGGAGATTCCTCTATCAGTTTTATCATGGAAGGTAGCCTTTCTTGTGGCCATCACGTCCATTCGCCGCGTTTCCGAGCTGGCGGCCCTGTCTTGCCGTCCTCCGTTTTTGGTCATTCACCAGGACAAGGTGGTCTTCCGGCCCCCACCTTCTTTTCTTCCTAAGGTGGTTTCCACCTTCCACCTCAACGAGGACATCGTTCTACCTTCCTTTTGTCCAGCTCCGACTCATCCTCTGGAGCGATAATTGAACAAGCTGGACCTTGTCAGGGCTGTGAGGATCTATCTGGACAGAACGTCCACTTTCCGGAAGACGGATTCCTTTTTCGTCATTCCTGATGGCACGTGCAGAGGCCAGCCGGCTTCTAAAGCGACTATTGCTCGATGGATCAGAATGGCAATCTTGGAGGCTTACCGGGTCAAGAACAGAGTGCCCCCTCCTGGGATTAAGGCTCACTCTACCCGGGCAGTCGGCGCCTCCTGGGCGGTGCACCACAGGGCTTCCGCCCTACAGCTGTGCAAAGCTGCAACTTGGTTTTCCATCCACACGTTCACCAAATTTTACAAGGTCCATACCTACGCATCGGCGGACGCCAGCCTAGGTAGAAGGATCCTGCAGGCGGCAGTGGTGAGTCCTCTGACCTGATGGAAGTCTGTTTTTCCCGCCCTTGGGACTGCTTTGGGACGTCCCATGGTTCCTGTGTCCCCCAATGAGAGGCGATAAAGAAAACAGGATTTTTGGTTGCTTACCGTAAAATCTGTTTCTTGAAGCCTCCATTGGGGGACACAGCTCCCTCCCAATGTTTTTGTTATATGTTCTCTGACTGTTCTCACGTTTACAGTTCTCAAGTTTGTGGTTATGGTTTTTCAACCTTGTTCTTTCTCCTACTGCTTTCTCACTAACTGAAGAGTTTAATGCCAGTCGGTGGGGTGTACACTGCAGAGGAGGAGCTAACTTTTTTATTTGCATAGTGTCAGCCTCCTAGTGGCAGCAGCATACACCCATGGTTCCTGTGTCCCCCAATGGAGGCTTCAAGAAACAGATTTTACGGTAAGCAACCAAAAATCCTGTTTTTATGATTATTAAAAGTCCAAAAAAGATATCAGTGAGCAACTTAAGCTCTGTAACGTATTAATGCATATCAGTTATACGATGTACATTGTGAGGTGCCCACTTCGGGCCGGGATTTGGCAACGTCAGGTTTTCTGTATCAGCACACCTATCCGCACAATGCTGTGTGAAGGGATTTGACGTACTGGCATATTTCAGTAGCCAAGCCAGCACCCTTTTATGTTGGTGGAGAGTGACACTTTTTCCACATACCGGTGGAGAGTGCTGCTTTTTCCACATACCGGTGGTGAGTGCTGCTTTTTTTATATACTGGTGGTGAGTTTCGCTTTTTCCACATACCGGTGGTGAGTGCCGCTTTTTCCATGTATTTGATATCTTGGCTAATCTTTGACACTTTTCTTGTGTGTGATGTAACCATGCTGTGACGTTATGGATTACCCTGGTAAATACATCTTGGGTGACCAGAATTTCTTCTTTTCTATTTATTGTGGACTTTTCATTCTACGTTTTCTATGTAGATTATTGGACCTCTGAGAGCTGGTGAAATATTTAATCAAGATGACTTCCATCTTCTGGAGAACCTAATTCTGAAGACATCTGCACAGAAGATCAAGTCTCAGATCCAGAAGCTTGGAGTGGAGGAGGATCAGTATGTCGTCCACATATTCTATCTGATCATGCCTTGCCTGCAGTCTTGTTGTGGTAATTCTGTAATCCCAGGATGTAAATGAGATGCAGACACTCTATGTAACGTTATCCTTTCCTTTCTGCAGTGCCAGCGATCTGGTCATGAGAGTGAATGGCCTACTGTCCTCTCAACCAAAGGGTGAGGGAAGAGTTGACTATGTGCTTACTGAAGATCAGCACAGGTACAGTGTCACCCCCAATATACCCCTCTGTATAGTGAAATGTGCCAGTAACCCCAGATAATGACCATGCCATGTGACATGGAGGTGCCCATGTTTGGTGCTATGAGACTCCTCCTCACATTGGGCATTGTGGTGGATCTCCTTTCTGGGGTATATGAGCCAACTTCAGAGAATCCAGATTTTATTTTTTGTATGTTTTAGTTGTTTAATGAATTTCTGCATTTTCAGTGCTGTTAAGATAAGACCCAAAGAAGGCATGATGTACTTTGAGGTGATGGCTATTGTGGACCCTGTGACAAAAGCAGCACAGAGAATGGCACCTTTACTTTTGGTACATTTTTCAGCTTTAAAACCCAAAAATCAGTAAAGGGGACTTCTGACTGGATGTCATTTTTTACTTTCTGTCATTCCAGGTTTTGAATCAGATCGTAAATATGAACTTACGGGTGTTCATGAACTGCCAGTCAAAGCTGTCGGAAATGCCCCTGAAGAGGTAACGATGTGGTTGCTACTGACTTTTTCGCAGGTCACATTTTTTTTTTCCAATTTATCTAAAACAAGTTGGCAGCGAGCCGATCACCATGTAAAGGGGCATTAAAGGGAGTCCAGAAAATAGCCAAGGAAGTGCTTTCACCTATTTTCAGAACTCCCATAGTAGTTAGTTGAGAAGGACAGTAATGTGGGTCCTCTGCTCCATCTTGTGCCATCTCCAGATAGATGCAGGTGCCTTATTTTAGGGGTAGATCCATAATGTCCAAATCATGCAAACTTTTTAAAAAGGTGCTGTCCTGGGGTCAGACCCCTCTAGTTTAGGTTATCTATCAGGCTCAGTTTACATTTGAGTCTATGTTTGCTGTATGCAGCAAACTTATCCAAAAGCCCTAGTACTGCTCTACAGAGGAGGGCGGCAATCTTATGGCCTACATGGTGTTACTTCATGTTGCCTTGGCGTCTTGCACCCGTTGGCTCTAATGCAGCTTCCGTAGAGCAGCAGTGTCAGGCTCACCTGATGAGGTGGATCCACGAAGCCTCAGGTCCAGGTGATCTCACGGACCCTGGGCGCTGGTGCAGCAGATGGGAGGAACGCACGTGGGGAGCGAGGACTTGGCACACACAGGAAACTCAGGAACAGTAGTACAGGTGAAATGGAGCAAAGAAAGGATTAATGCAATACTGAGTCCAGCAGTAGTTTGCTGCAACCTGTGGTTTAATGCAAGATGACAGTGCGAAGGTTAACCTGCTGAGCTGGTGGAGCATGCCAAACAGTACACTAGGGCCTTAATCCTAAGAAACAGGTGTGTGTCTTAGTGGGCCTTAAATAGGCCTAGGGAGAGGATATCCTCAAGCCACGCTGGATAACTTGCAAAACCTGACGTGGAGAACAGCAGAGGGCAGCGGACCCAAGGGAAGGAAGCGGAGCCCAGGATAGGTGTGTAACAGACAGATTGATTATACAAAGTCCAGAGTAAAGAGAAAAAAAATGCAATCGCACAGCCGCTATACGCTAGACCCTTACTGCTCCAGGGGCAAAAAAATGCACTGTTTAAGCCTTTTGGCAGAAAACAAACTAAACAAAAAAGCCGCTGAAAAGATTATACCTTGGTGCTGCTTAAGAAAAACAGATCCAATATGATACATAAGAAGAGACTGAAAGCGCACTCACCGGTATTTGAACAATCAGAGCGGTTTATTCACATGAGATCATGCGGTGCAGGGAGGGTATGTGAATACAAAGAGGATGACAGCTGTTTCGTGCTAGGTGAGCACTTCAACAGATCTGTTGAAGTGCTCACCTAGCACGAAACAGCTGTCATCCTCTTTGTATTCACATACCCTCCCTGCACCGCATGATCTCATGTGAATAAACCGCTCTGATTGTTCAAATACCGGTGAGTGCGCTTTCAGTCTCTTCTTATGTATCAGATTGATTATACAGACTGACAAAATGGCGACTCAAACCACTGTACTGTACACGTGAGGACAGTGATCCCTATCGGCACGGGCACTTCTCAGTACAGTATCGCTGTTCTTGGCGAGTACATGGGATGAATTATTTTTCATGCTTCCATAGATCGTGTAACTGAGCCCTTTGGAAGAACGTCCCTTGCCCAACTCCTGCTACTCATAGAAATGTGATGGCAGAGCAAAGTATAGACTGGAGCAGCGAAACTTCCTATAACTCCAGCCTAAATCATTTCTACAAACCACTTAGAATACAGCTGTAATATTACATGTGACAATAACAGCGTCTCTCTGTTGTTCAGCTTTTACCGGTATGTGTTGGAACCAGAGGTTGCCTTCTCCTCCGACCATAAGATAGCACCAGGTCCTATTGCTAAGTTTTTGGACATGCCCCAGTCCCCACTCTTCACTCTGAGCCTGAACACCCCGGACAGCTGGATGGTGGAGTCAGTGCGGACGCCATATGACCTGGATAATATCTATTTGGAGGAGGTAATGATCTAACGCACCAATGTGGCCGCTTCTTACTCTAAGCCGAGCACCGTGAACAATGGTGCGCAGCATCCAGACACAGGGAATGCAGCACGTCTCATTCCCACGTGTCCGCTTTAGTTGCCCTTGCTCCTTTGTATGATTCCCACGTGTCCTCTTTGGCTGCACTTGCCCCTATGTATGATTCCCATGTGTCCTCTTTGGCTGCACTTGCCCCTATGTATGATTCCCACGTGTCCTCTTTGGCTGCACTTGCCCCTATGTATGATTCCCACGTGTCCTCTTTGGCTGCACTTGCCCCTATGTATGATTCCCACGTGTCCTCTTTGGCTGCACTTGCTCCTCTGTATGATTCCCACGTGTCCTCTTCGGTTGCACTTGCTCCTCTGTATGATTCCCACGTGTCCTCTTTCTGTGCACTTGCTCCTTTGTATGATTCCCACGTGTCTTCTTTGTTTGCACTTGCTCCTATGTATGATTCCCCCCTTTCTGGCTGCAGTTGCTCCTCTGTATGATTCCCATGTGTCTTCTTTGGTTTCACTTGCTCCTATGTATGATTCCCATGTGTCTTCTTTGGTTTCACTTGCTCCTCTGTATGATTCCCATGTGTCCTCTTCGGTTGCTCTTGCTCCTCTGTATGATTCCCATGTGTGTTCTTAGGTTGCACTTGTTCCTCTGTATGATTCCCATGTGTCCTCTTCGGTTGCTCTTGCTCCTCTGTATGATTCCCATGTGTGTTCTTAGGTTGCACTTGTTCCTCTGTATGATTCCCATGTGTCCTCTTCGGTTGCTCTTGCTCCTCTTTATGATTCCCATGTGTGTTCTTAGGTTACACTTGTTCCTCTGTATGATTCCCATGTGTCCTCTTCGGTTGCACTTGCTCCTCTGTATGATTCCCACGTGTCCTCTTCGGTTTCACTTGCTCCTATGTATGATTCCCAAGTGTCCTCTTCGGTTGCACTTGCTCCTATGTATGATTCCCAAGTGTCCTCTTCAGTTGCACTTGCTCCTCTGTATGGTTCCCACGTGTCCTCTTCGGTTGCTCTTGCTCCTCTTTATGATTCCCATGTGTGTTCTTAGGTTACACTTGTTCCTCTGTATGATTCCCACATGTCCTCTTCGGTTTCACTTGCTCCTATGTATGATTCCCACTTGTCCTCTTCGGTTGCACTTGCTCCTATGTATGATTCCCAAGTGTCCTCTTCGGTTGCACTTGCTCCTCTGTATGATTCCCATGTGTCCTCTTCGGTTTCACTTGCTCCTATGTATGATTCCCATGTGTCCTCTTCGGTTTCACTTGCTCCTATGTATGATTCCCACTTGTCCTCTTCGGTTTCACTTGCTCCTCTGTATGATTCCCACGTGTCCTCTTCGGTTTCACTTGCTCCTATGTATGATTCCCACTTGTCCTCTTCGGTTGCACTTGCTCCTATGTATGATTCCCAAGTGTCCTCTTCGGTTGCACTTGCTCCTCTGTATGATTCCCATGTGTCCTCTTCGGTTTCACTTGCTCCTATGTATGATTCCCATGTGTCCTCTTCGGTTTCACTTGCTCCTATGTATGATTCCCACTTGTCCTCTTCGGTTTCACTTGCTCCTCTGTATGATTCCCACGTGTCCTCTTCGGTTTCACTTGCTCCTATGTATGATTCCCACTTGTCCTCTTCGGTTGCACTTGCTCCTATGTATGATTCCCAAGTGTCCTCTTCGGTTGCACTTGCTCCTCTGTATGATTCCCATGTGTCCTCTTCGGTTGCACTTGCTCCTATGTATGATTCCCACTTGTCCTCTTCGGTTGCACTTGCTCCTATGTATGATTCCCAAGTGTCCTCTTCGGTTGCACTTGCTCCTCTGTATGATTCCCATGTGTCCTCTTCGGTTTCACTTGCTCCTCTGTATGATTCCCACTTGTCCTCTTCGGTTGCACTTGCTCCTATGTATGATTCCCACTTGTCCTCTTCGGTTGCACTTGCTCCTCTGTATGATTCCCATGTGTCCTCTTCGGTTTCACTTGCTCCTCTGTATGATTCCCACGTGTCCTCTTCGGTTTCCCTTGCTCCTCTGTATGATTCCCACGTGTCCTCTTCGGTTTCACTTGCTCCTATGTATGATTCCCACTTGTCCTCTTCGGTTGCAGGTGGACAGTATTGTAGCAGGAGAATTTGAGCTGGAGCATCTCTTATTAGAAGGCCATTGTTTCGATGTTTCCACCGGACAGCCTCCACGTGGACTACAGTTTACTTTGGGGACAGCCACCAATCCTGTGGTTGTAGACACCATTGTCATGGCCAATCTTGTAAGTAGTAGTGAACCTTGTAAGTGGGCAGTGACTATGCCACCATGGCGTTACCTCTCGCTGCCTGGTGAACAAGTAAAGGGACCCGTCAGTCAGATGATTCTTAGGATAGGAGCGCTATAACCAAGTCCTGGAGAAGCCCCTTCAGTAATGGTGTAGAATAGACTACTAATGTGGCCAGCAGGGGGCAGCGTCACATAGTGAGATATAAAGGCTCATCCAGACGTGCACATTGGTCCGAGATTGTCCCCAGTGCCCAGACTGGCCGCCGTCTCCAGAACAGCTTCAGGGATTTTATTAGACTGTCACTCTCGGGCCTGGAGAGCTGCGGCCAGTCCTAGCATTGCCGCCCGATCTTGGAGTGATGTGCATGGACGTCTGAGTGAGCCCTAAGGCACCATGACTCCTCGTCTGGCACAGTACATAGAAGCCATGTACATACTCTGGATTGGGGCGCATGGCTTAATCACTGAATTAAGATTTTTTTTGATCAGTCCCATTAGCACAGGTGTATAACATCCGGCCCCTCGCCATGCCATCTGCCGTCATCATCATTTGTGATAGAGTGGCTTCAGTATGTGTGATGTGAAGGGGGCACATACTAATGTCTGTGTACTGTATAGAATTTTACCTTTCCTTTCCTTCTTTTTTTTACTTTTAGGGTTATTTCCAATTAAAAGCCAATCCTGGTGCGTGGGTTCTCCGACTGCGGAAAGGCCGCTCCGAGGACATCTATAAAATATACAGGTGGGATTACTAATCTATTCTCCGTAGGGCAGTATGGCGGAGTTCACATCAGCCTATGTCTTAGATACTTTTCTCTTTCAGCCATGATGGAACAGATTCTGCCGCTGAGGACGAAGAAGTAGTCGTCATTCTTAATGATTTCAGGAGCAAAACCATTAAAGTCAAAGTAAGTCACGTGCCGCAGTTCTCCATTACTGCAACAAACGTCTGTATTGCGTTTTTCTCACAATGGACTCTAAGCGCATCTGTTACTCATTGAATTTGGGTTCTGCCATGACGATACGTTATTAAAGTGCTTTTAAAAACAATCTTTCACCCGCCCACTATGACAGGCACAGTAAGGCGACATTTCCTGTTTCCTGCATCTCACTTGTCTGCTTCACTGTATAGACTGGGCTAGTATGAGCATGGTCATCTCATTATTTGAGGCAGGGGACTTAATGACCACTTTTCCATTGTTCTACTCTAGTCCTAGATAAACAATATACACATAAATAAGGCTGTGTATGCAACTCCTCAGGTAGGCTAACAGACCCTCCCCCATACAGTAACAATCTCCAGGAAAAGAAGGCTATGTTCACACATTGATTTCTTGCTGCTTTTTTTTCTGCTGCCAAAACCTGATCTTTTGGCAGTAAATAAGCTGCTGCCAAAACGTAGGTTTTACTCCCCTTCTTGCTGTGTTTCTCAGAATCCCAAAGTTCAGCTTTGCTTCCATCTTGCGAGCATAAACCATACAAGGTGATGTTCCGCCAATGCAAGACATATGGGAAACCAGAAATCATTTTTGGAAAAAAGGGCAGTTTGATCAAATGATTTATGGGAAAATGCATTTTTCTTTCTCGCTTCATTGGGGGACACAGGTAACCATTGGCGTATGCTGCTGTCGCTAGGAGGCTGACACTATACACATAAGGAAACGTTAACTCTTTCCCGGCAGTATACACCCTCCGACAGGCACCAGGCAACTCAGTTTTTGCTTAGTTTCTGTAGGAGGCAGACCTGGATCTAACCCCAGATCCGCATTATTTGCTTTTACAGGGTTTTTGTGTTTTATTATTCATTTCCCTTTCTCTTCCAGATTCACTTCTTTGGGTAACGGTGCAGAGTCTCACCCTGTTTTTCCCACATTTAAGCGACCGAGAGAGCAGTGTGGTACTCCCCGCATTGCCCACTCTCGGACCTGCTGGCAGGACTTCGTCCCCTGTCACCCTTATGGGTGTTTCCGGTTGACTTTTGGTGGCCAGTCCTCGCCTTTTCCCCTCCTCACCCCACTCCTCGGAGAGGGCTGAGAGGAAGACAGTGGTCATCTATGGTGACCTCCCCTCTTCTCGTAAGGGGTTGACGCCGTCTTCTGCACCGTCCTGAGATGGTGCGGGAAGGAGGATCTTACTCCCAGGACCCTCTTCTGCTCCGAGGGATTCTGTCGCGATTCTCAGACACCAAGGAGCCGGATTCAAGTAAGGTAGCAAGTGGGACAGAAGCCCACTTTATCACCCCCCCCTCCCCCCCATGACAGCACTCACCGATCTCTAGATTTCAAATTTCCCACCTAATCGCGCGATTCCCGGCATATTGCAGCCTTTCTCCTTCCCTCGTTAGGCCACACCCCCTTGCCGGTCTAGGCCTATCAGCACCGCACTTTCATTTTCTCCAGCGCCGGGCACGTCCCCTCTGCCTCGGCTCTCCACTCCGACACGCCTCCTCAGGCGCGTCGGCCTATCAGGACGCCGGTTTCTTTTTCCTGTGTACACCCACTCTTCTGCACGCCCGAACACAGCTTTGTCCGCCCACCGCTTGCAGCGTCGCATGGCCAGAGGGAACTGCGTCCATCTTGGCGGGCTCCTGCAGCATTTTCAGGATTCGGAGGGGGGCATAGTACCTGCGCTGCCTCTGCAATCACTGGGTGTCTGGTAGACTCTGCATTCCATGGCCTCCTTCCTCGGCTTTACTCCCGCAGCAGTATCGCCTTTATAGCGTTGTGGTGCAGTCCTCTCTTAGGCTACTTTCACACTTCCGTCGGTAGTCGCCCGTAATGAAGCGTCAGCGCGACGTACCGACGGAAGTGTGTGCTTTCACATTTCCGTTAGCAGTCCCAGGCAGGAAATAAAGTGTGTGCGAGATTTCCTGAGGGCATGCGCAGTCAGAAACACTGGATACAATGTACTCAAAAACGTTCCTTTTACTAGGAACGCTGGCTGCCGGGAGCATCGGTGACGCTGCGCGGGACTTCGGTAGGTGAGAATATTGCGATTTTTTTTAAATTTTTTTTATTATATCTTGTTACTATTGATGCTGCATAGGCAGCATTAATAGTAAAAAGAGAAAGAGAGTGAGCGAGAGAGAATTTCCCTGACGGGAAATTCATCCACGTATGCTCAGTTTGAAAAGGCGGGACCCGTCGCTGGATTCCTGCGTTTCACAGGCAGCAACGCATCCTGACTGATTTTCCGACGTGCAGAAAAAACGTTCCTCTGAACGTTTTCTCTGCCCGACGGACCGTTTTATTATGCAGGATCCAGTGCACGACGGATGAAACGGATGGCCATCCGTCACAATCCGTCGCAAATACAAGTCTATGGGAAAATGCAAATTTATTTGCAGGACCCTGCATTCTCAAAAATCAACAGATTGTGACGGGAAGTGAAAGACGGAAGTGTGAAAGAGGCCTTAAGCAGTATCACTGGCATAGCTTTCTGCTACAGCCCTCTTCAGCAGTATCGCCTTTAAAGCGTCCTGCTGCAGTCCTCATTCAGGCTCTACCTATGCCCAACCCCACACAGGCCTCCGGCTACAAACCCACAGTGACCCATTACGCTTGTGCCCGCTGTAAGAGAAAGTAGGCTTTAGGCCAGCCGTCGCCTTTCTGTCTGTCCTGCAGTCCTTCCACCATGTCCATCCCTCAGGAAGCTCCTATTGCTCGAGATGAGTGCACTCCTCCTCCCCCGGAGTGGGCTGTTGATATGTCTCTGTCAGTCTCAGACCTGACAAAAGTGTCCCAGTCCCTGGTACAGGTCCTGGAACGCTTGCCGCTTCTATGTTCTGCCACCAGTGCCACGAACGTCTCCCACGGCGATTCGCTCGCACCTGACCACGACCTTCACAGGGTCAGATTGGACAAAGGATCCAGAAAGAGGACTCTGTCTAGCTCCTCATCCAGCTCTCCGGAACCCGCCGGCACCATCTAGAATACCCCTCTCCACCCGTTCCCCCTCCTCTGAGGCAGACGTCGGGTCGTATTTGCTTACGCACTCAAAGTCTGATCCAGTTACAGATCAGACCTCTGGCACGCAGGACATGGTAGATAGCCTTATTTCGGCTATTATTCAAACCCTTGAACTTAAGGAGGAGGATTCCACCTCCCAGGAGGACTCCGCTTCATTCAAACGGGTGAAACGGCCCTCTAGAGTTTTTCCCAATCACAAAGAGTTTGAGAATACTACCTCTAGACACTGGGAACAACCCGGAAAACGTTTTCCAGGAAGAAAGCGTCTGGATATCTTGTACCCCTTTAATCCAGACCTAGTCAGCAAATGGTCGGATTCCCCTAAGGTAGAACCGCCTGTCTCTCGTCTATCTTCGCAGACAGTTCTGCCTATCCCTGATGCAGCGTCTCTTAAGGACGCTACGGACAGGCAAATTGAGGCTTTAACCAAATCAGCCTCTGAGGCGTCCGGCGCCTCTCTGTGCCCGAATTTCGCCTCCTCTTGGGTGGCGAAAGCCGTGTCTGCCTGGGCCAAGGTGCTACACAGGGACATCGTTGCTTCGGCTCCTTCGGAGGAACTAGCTGATTTAGCGGACCAGATTGCACACGCGGGGAAATATCTGTTAAATGCCTCCTTGGATGCGGCTGCATGTTCCGCAAGAGCAAACAGCAACATCATTGCCATTTGCCGTGTCCTTTGGCTGAAGGCGTGGAACGCTGACCCCTCTTCTAAAAAGTCTATCACTGGCCTTCCGTTCCAGGGCTCCAGGCTCTTTGGCACTAGGCTAGACCAGATCATCTCCGACGTTACAGGTGGAAAGAACACCTCTCTCCCTCAATCCAGGCCTAAGCATCCCTTTAATCGTAGGAGACCCCCAGTCGTTTTGTCCCTTCCGGCCCTTCTACTTCTCTGGCGGTTCCTCCCAGCAGGAGCGTTCTTCCGCTCAGGGGGAACGGAGGAAACCTTCCTTCAGGCCTACCCCTCACTGGAGGGCTAAGAGCCGCTCCTCTAAACCTTCCGGATCTCGTGGCCACAGATTCTCTTCAAAATGACGGCTCACACCCACCTGGAAATCTTTCCAGGGTGGGAGGCAGGCTTCTTCTGTTCACAGAGGCTTGGTTATCGGTAGTTAACGACGCCTGGGTCAGGGAGATCGTCACATCAGACTACAAAATAGAATTTTCTTCGCCCCCAGGAAGACGCTTCTTCCTCTCCCATCCACCCAAGCAGCCGTCCCATGCCCCAGAGCTCCTCCAGACTGTCGATACCGTCCTCACCTCAGGAGTGATCGTTCCTGTTCCTTATCGCGAGCGGTTTTCAGATTTTTACTCAAATCTGTTTGTGGTTCTGAAAAAAGACGGCTCTCTCCGCTCGATTTTGGATCTCAAACAGTTGAACCACCACCTTCGGATTCGACACTTCAAGATGGAGTCACTGCGCTCGGTGATCCCTTCCATGGAAACAGGGGAATATCTGTGCTCTGTGGACATTTAGGATGCGTACTTACACATTCCGATTTGTCAGCAGCATCAGAGGTTCCTTTGTTTCGCGATCCAGGAACAACATTACCAGTTTACAGCTCTCCCGTTCGGCCTAGCGTCCGCCCGCAGGGTCTCTACGAAAGTAATGGGTAATGGCAGCGGTCATGGCCATCCTTCGTTTAAAGGGGATCCTCATAATCCCCTATCTCGACGACCTTCTGGTCAAGGGTCCGTCTTACCGGGCTGCGACCTGAGTCTCCAGATCACTCTGGACACGCTGATGCGCCTCGGCTGGATAATCAACAGGGACAAGTCAACCTTGATTCCAACTCAACGCCTCGAGTTCCTGGGCATGGAATTCAACACCATCCAAGCTCGGGTCTTCCTCCCGAAAGAGAAGTTCTTCTCTCTCCGCCAGGGCATCAAAGCCTTAAAGCGCCCAGTTCCTCTGCCTCTACGGCTCTGTATGAAAGTTCTAGGGAAGATGGTCGCTTCCATGGAAGCAGTACCTTACGCTCAATTTCACTCTCGCCCTCTCCAGCTGGCTCTCCTGTTTGCCTGGGACAAGAACCCACTTTCCCTAGATCACCCAATTCGCCTTCCTCTCATTGTCATACAGTCTCTCATTTGGTGGACGCTTTCCGCCTCCATCCTGCACGGAAGGTCATTTCTCCCCCTCCGCTGGCAGATCACCACCAACGCCAGTCTTCAGGGGTGGGGTGCGGTCTTTCTTCATCACACTGCGCACGGTCACTGGAAGGTTCAGGAGACCCTTCTGCTCATCAGTCTGTTGGAGATCAGGGCGATCTTCCTCGCCCTCCTCCTGTGGCAGCCCCTCCTCGCGGAAATCCGGTTTGCGTTCAGTCGGACAACGCCACGGCTGTGGCTTACATAAACCATCAGGGAGGGACTCGCAGCAAGCATATCATGAGGGAGGTGTCAAACATTCTACGCTGGGCAGAGAACCACGTTCCCGCCATCTCAGCTGTCCACGTTCCAGGGGTGGACAATTGGGAAGCCGACTTCCTCAGCCGTCAGGGCCTCGCGTCAGGCGCGTGGTCTCTCCATCCTACCGTCTTCAACCAAATATGTCAGAGATGGGGAGTTCCGGACGTCGACCTAATGGCCTCCCAAATGAACCACCAGGTTCCCCAGTATGTAGCTAGGTCTCAGGACCCGATGGCCGTCGGTTGCGACACCCTGGTGATCCCGTGGGCCAAGTTCCACATGCCCTATCTGTTTCCTCCTCTTCCCTTGATCCCAAGGGTCGTAAAAAAGATAAAGGCAGAGAGGGTCCCCGTTCTCTTAATAGCTCCAGATTGGCCTTGCAGGGCTTGGTACACGGAGCTAGTAAAAATGCTGTCGGACGTCCCCTGGAGACTCCCAGAACGTCTGGATCATTTATCGCAGGGGCCCCTCTTCCACCCGAATTCTCGGTCTCTGAATTTAATGGTATGGCCGTTGAGTCCGCGGTCCTAAAGGACGCAGGTTTTTCTCACAGCGTCATACAGACCATGATAAAAGCTAGGAAACCGGCTTCTTCTCGCATCTACCATAGATGTTGGAAGGCCTTTTTCCGATGGTGCGACGACAACAGCTTGTTCCCCATGGTTTTTTCCCTTCCTTCAGTCTTTGGCTTCCTTCACGTGGGTCTCGATTCGGGCCTTTCTTTGAGTACTTTAAAGGGCCAGGTCTCCGCCCTGTCCATCCTTTTCCAAAGGGACCTAGCTTCCCTTCCACAAGTCAGGACCTTCCTCCAAGGTGTTGCCCACATAGCACCTCCTTATCATTCCCTCACACAGTCTATCCAGCGTCTGACCATGCAATATGGCAGCTCCCAGAAGGCACACAGTCTATCCAGCGTCTGACCATGCAATATGGCAGCTCCCAGAAGGCACACAGTCTATCCAGCTTCTGACCATGCAATATGACAGCTCCCAGAAGGCACACAGTCTATCCAGCGTCTGACCATGCAATATGGCAGCTCCCAGAAGGCACACAGTCTATCCAGTGTCTGACCATGCAATATGGCAGCTCCCAGAAGGCACACAGTCTATCCATTGTCTGACCATGCAATATGGCAGCTCCCAGAAGGCACACAGTCTATCCAGTGTCTTCCCTTGCAATATGGCAGCTCCCAGAAGGCACACAGTCTATCCAGCGTCTGACCATGTAATATGGCAGCTCCCAGAAGGCACACAGTCTATCCAGTGTCTGACCATGTAATATGGCAGCTCCCAGAAGGCACACAGTCTATCCAGTGTCTGACCATGTAATATGGCAGCTCCCAGAATGCACACAGTCTATCCAGTGTCTGACCATGCAATATGGCATCTCCCAGAAGGCACACAGTCTATCCAGCTTCTGACCATGCAATATGACAGCTCCCAGAAGGCACACAGTCTATCCATTGTCTGACCATGCAATATGGCAGCTCCCAGAAGGCACACAGTCTATCCAGTGTCTGACCATGCAATATGGCAGCTCCCAGAAGGCACACAGTCTATCCATTGTCTGACCATGCAATATGGCAGCTCCCAGAAGGCACACAGTCTATCCAGCGTCTGCCCATACAATATGGCAGCTCCCAGAAGGCACACACACTATCCAGTGTCTGACCATGTAATATGGCAGCTCCCAGAAGGCACACAGTCTATCCAGTGTCTGACCATGTAATATGGCAGCTCCCAGAAGGCACACAGTCTATCCAGTGTCTGACCATGTAATATGGCAGCTCCCAGAATGCACACAGTCTATCCAGTGTCTGACCATGCAATATGGCAGCTCCCAGAAGGCACACAGTCTATCCAGCGTCTGCCCATGCAACATGGCAGCTCCCAGAAGGCACACAGTCTATCCAGTATCTGTCCATGCAATATGGCAGCTCCCAGAAGGCACACAGTCTATCCAGTGTCTGACCATGTAATATGGCAGCTCCCAGAAGGCACACAGTCTATCCAGTGTGTTCTCATGCAATATGGCATCTCCCAGAAGACGCACACAGTCTATCCAGTGTCTGCCAATGCAACATGGCAGCTCCCAGAAGGCACACAGTCTACCCAGTATCTGCCCATGCAATATGGCATCTCCCAGAAGGCACACAGTCTATCCAGTGACTTCCCTTGCAATATGGCAGCTCCAAGAAGGCATACAGTCTATCCAGTGTCTTCCCATACAATATAGCATCTCCCAGAAGGCGCACAGTCTATCTAGTGTCTTCCCATGCAATATGGCAGCTCCCAGAAGGCACACAGTCTATCCAGTGTCTTCCCATGCAATATGGCATCTCCCAGAAGGCACACAGTCTATCCAGTGTCTGCCAATGCAGCATGGCAGCTCCCAGAAGGCACACAGTCTATCCAGTGTCTTCCCATGCAATATGGCATCTCCCAGAAGGCACACAGTCTATCCAGTGTCTTCCCATGCAATATGGCATCTCCCAGAAGGCACACAGTCTACTCAGTATCTGCCCATGCAATATGGCAGCTCCCAGAAGGCACACAGTCTATTCAGTGTCTTCCCTTGCAATATGGCAGCTCCCAGAAGGCACACAGGCTATCCAGTGTCTTCCCATGCAATATGGCATCTCCCAGAAGGCACACAGTCTATCCAGTGTCTTCCCATGCAATATGGCAGCTCCCAGAAGGCACACAGTCTATGCAGTGTCTTCCCATGCAATATGGCATCTCCCAGAAGGCACACAGTCTATCCAGTGTCTGCCAATGCAGCATGGCAGCTCCCAGAAGGCACACAGTCTATCCAGAGTCTTCCCATGCAATATGGCAGCTCCCAGAAGGCACACAGTCTATGCAGTGTCTTCCCATGCAATATGGCATCTCCCAGAAGGCACACAGTCTACCCAGTATCTACCCATGCAATATGGCAGCTCCCAGAAGGCACACAGTCTATCCAGTGTCTTCCCATGCAATATGGCATCTCCCAGAAGGCACACAGTCTACCCAGTATCTGACCATGCAATATGGCAGCTCCCAGAAGGCACACGCAGTCTATTCAGTGTCTTCCCTTGCAATATGGCATCTCCCAGAAGGCACACAGTCTATCCAGTGCAATATGGCATCTCCCAGAAGGCACACAGTCTATCCAGTGTCTGCCCATGCAATATGGCAGCTCCCAGAAGGCACACAGTCTATGCAGTGTCTTCCCATGCAATATGGCATCTCCCAGAAGGCACACAGTCTATCCAGCGTCTGACCATGCAATATGGCATCTCCCAGAAGGCACACAGTCTATCCAGTGTCTGCCCATGCAATATGGCATCTCCCAGAAGGCACACAGTCTATCCAGTGTCTGCCCATGCAATATGGAATCTCCCAGAAGGCACACAGTCTATCCAGTGTCTGCCCATGCAATATGGTAGCTCCCAGAAGGCACACAGTCTATGCAGTGTCTTCCCATGCAATATGGCATCTCCCAGAAGGCACACAGTCTATCCAGCGTCTGACCATGCAATATGGCAGCTCCCAGAAGGCACACAGTCTATCCAGTGTCTGCCCATGCAATATGGAATCTCCCAGAAGGCACACAGTCTATGCAGTGTCTGCCCGTGCAATATAGCATCTTCCAGAAGGCACACAGTCTATGCAGTGTCTGACCATGCAATATGGCATCTCCCAGAAGGCACACAGTCTATCCAGTATCTGCCCATGCAATATGGCATCTCCCAGAAGGCACACAGTCTATCCAGTATCTGCCCATGCAATATGGCAGCTCCCAGAAGGCACACAGTCTATCCAGTATCTGCCCATGCAATATGGCAGCTCCCAGAAGGCACACAGTCTATCCAGTATCTGCCCATGCAATATAGCATCTCCCAGAAGGCACACAGTCTATCCAGTATCTGCCCATGCAATATAGCATCTCCCAGAAGGCACACAGTCTATGCAGTGTCTGCCCATGCAATATGGCAGCTCCCAGGGAGCCGAGTGCGGTTTGTAACCTGAACATTCAGTCCCATCATGTTTCCATTGTGTTTGGTGCTGTGCCCAGAGTAATCCTAATGCAGAGGGATGGGGGAGATCTGATGGATCCTAATAGTCAATAGGATCCATTAAAGACAAAGGACTTGACAGTAAACTCCTCACAGCCAGAGTAATGTCCATCGCCTGATGTGTGTGACAGTGAAGGCCGGCTAACCTCTATCCTATGTGTAAATAGGTGCAGAAAAAGCCAGAAAAGATGAATGAAGATCTTCTCAGTGATGGGACGAATGAGAATGAGTCCGGCTTCTGGGACTCCATTACATGGTATGTTGAGCACCGTGGACCTGATGGACCCAGTGTGTGCAGCGGCACTGGGGGTTACCAGATTTACATTTACAGTATTCGATGCAGCCCATTAAATGTTCCCGAGAATCACCGGAGAATCCTCTGGTGTTACTTCCTCTGCCCGCACAGAATTGAACGGCTTTTCTTATTAGGTTGTATATATGGTAAATGTCAATCAAACGCCCCGAAACACTCGTCTGGTTTGCCTTTTATCCGAAGTCATGTGACCAGGCCCTTTAATGGGTCCATATTAACTTTTAGGATTTCTGCTGCCATTAGGTACTGTAGTTCCTCTCCTCTTCCTCTGTGAACAGGTTGTTTGCATGGCCAGAGATGTTACAATGAGTTTGTCCCGTCCATTCCTTCTGTATGCAGGTAACCCGCTGTCAGATGGGCCTACTCTGCTCTCCCCATAGGGAGCGTTCAGACGATCACTATCTAAGCTGTCATCACACCGTAGTGGGGATCTCGGTAGTGGGGGGTGCTAGGTCCTGTACCCCCACTGTTATCATACTAAACTCCTATCCCATGGATAAGGCATCGATACTGAATACCTGTACTACCCCTTTAAGTTTCCACTGTCTAATAATGAGGATTAGTAAAGCCGCCCCAGTGCGTAAGCCGTCACAGGCCTCGTGACAGTCTCGCGCAATCTCTCGAGGAGCGTGACCTATTCTGTGTGCTGTCTCTCATTAGGGGACTGACCGGAGGACAGAAGCAGGAGGAGGTGAAACCGGATAAGGAAGACGTCCTTAATATTTTCTCCCTGGCCTCCGGACACCTGTATGAGCGCTTCCTCAGGTGAGATAAAGGCTGACTATATATTTTGCATGGACCCCGGGGTGGTGGTCCATGTGTCCTCCGTCAGCCTGGTGCTCAGAAGTATATAACATGGGGAGGCCATGCGTGACGTGTCACTATGGAGTGGCAGACATTGGGGATGTACTGTAGACAGTGTGAACAGTGTCTGAATCACAACTGGACAGCATGTGGCCCAACTTGTCTGTCGGCGAATATTTTCGGGATCCCATGACATTGGCACGTTCCTAATAATCCTGAAATTTGTTTTCTGCCCATAGAATCATGATGTTATCTGTACTGAAGAACACAAAGACACCTGTGAAGTTTTGGTTTTTGAAGAACTATCTGTCCCCTACTTTTAAGGTTGGTCTTTCATGGTTAATTTATGGTGGAAATCAAAACTAAAAAATAAATTGCCTACTTGAGTCTACTCCTGCTTTGTCCTTCCCATGCACTGCACAATAATACAATATAATCTTATATACAAGCATATTAGAAGTTATTCCAGAGCCTCTCACTTCTCTTCTGCATTAAAGGGGTTGTCTGGCCTTAGGGTACAAGTGTACAGTGACTATGTGACTACAGATTTAGGACTCCTCATCCACATGGTGAGGATTCTCCGGTGTCCGGGGCGGCGGGCATGTCACCCCAAGTTCTTGATGTGCATAATTCCAGCCACATTCCAACTAGACATGTCCAGCTCCACTGAATACACTTGCATTGAGTGAGGCCACACACAACTAGTCTGCACATGGCCACATGTATGCATCTCACATACTTGTGGCCACCCGGCTACTGCTCCTGGCACCAGAGAATCCTCACAGTGTACAGTGCGCGTGCTATGAGAATTCACAGGTCTGAAGTCACAGAGCATCTGCAACGTGTGGCCTAAGGCCATGCAACTCATTTAAAGGGGTTGTCCACTTTTTTATCATTCATGACCTATCCTTAGGATAGGTCATCAATGTCTGATCAGTCGGGATCCTTCACCCCCACCAATCGGCTGTTCCTGATGTTGCTGGCGGACACCTACCAGAACTGCTCAATTGCGGAGCTGCTCCATCTTCTGATAGTGGCCACAGCAGGGTACTGCCTATGCACCCCCTATTGATTTGAATAGGAGACAGATGTGTAGTACCCTGCCGTGAGCACTGTCAGAAGACAGAGCAGCTCCGCAGTTGAGCAGTTCAATTTGCCAACACAGAGAACAGCTGTTTGGCGGGGGTGCCGGGTGTTGGACCTCGACCATTCAGACATTGATGACCTACTGGATAGGTCATCAATGATTGAAGTAGTTGACATCCTCTTTAAAGGGGATATCTGGAACTTCATGAAAAAGAAAAAATATGCCTAAGCACTAACAGGCATGTAGTTGCTACCTACCTACCTGCGTGTTGTGCCCGTTGCTGTTCATCGCCGACACAGAGTGGTCACAGACCGCTCTTGCCCGTGATTCAGCTGCCTGTGCTGACTTTACGTGGACAGAGAGGAGGCTTTTTTTTCTGTTCCACTCTGTTGATTGGGCGCAACTTCAACGTCATTCTGATAGGGAGCTGGATATCTGGCTATCAATCTGGGGGAGCTGACTGTCAATCAGAATGATGTCTGAAGCCATGTCTCATAGACAGAGCAGGGCGGTATCGAAGCCTCCGGTCTGTCGACGTCACGTCAAGAGAAGAGAAGTAGCTGAATCGCCAGCAGGAGCGGCCTGTGATCGCTCTGTGCTGGTGATGAATGGCGCCGGGCACAACAGGCAGGTATGGAACAACTACCTGCCTGTTAGCTCTTAGTACATTTTTTTGTTTATCACAAAGTCTTGGATATCCCCTTTAAAGAGAACATGTCTTTAGATTCACGCGCTGCCTGTGGTTCGCTTTGAGGTGATCCGCAGAGGTGACGTCTTTGTGTGTCCTGTACACCTGATGTCACCGGCGCTGCTCTCCTTCCAATGTGGAATAAGCCTTTATCAATCTCAGAAATAGGAGACTGCAGGCCGAACACCGATCATTTTTATAGATCACCAAACACCAGGCACAAGCTAAGAAATATTTGTTGTAGGGCACTCTATTCCTTATCAAACACTCCTCCGCTGCTGCAGAACTTCTTTTAGAAAGGATAAATGGGAGCTTCCCGATTATCATTTGTTACATGATTAATATAAACTGCCCCCATCCTTTTTCTAAAGATGTTCTGCAGCAGCTGTATTTTTACATTATGCAGTAGCTGGTTAATGCACACTGAATCTTCTGCACAAATGCTTAGCTTCTGAATCGGAGCGTGTTACAGGGAAGCCCCCTACACCCTTCACGTCCCCCAGTGCTGTATTTATCCTGTATTCCATACATCCTAGTGTAAGGCTGAGCCACCTGCCATGTCTGCTCACTTTTATTGCTATGCTGATCTGCTGCTTCCCCTGTATCCGGCCAGCGTCAGCGCCCCTGTGCTCCTCCAATTCTACGGAGGTAATTCTGCCTCTGCTTGCTGCATGTCAGATGGCACAGCTCGGGTCAGCGACGTGACTGTCACCGGGCCACACTGTCGATCTTCAGGATCTCACCATCCTTTGGGGGCAGGGGAGCTGGGCGCTTCTCAACAAACCAAACCTTTGGCTATTGCAACCAGATGACAATGTTATGGAATAATGGAAGGAGGAATTCTCTTTTCCAATCCTCTGGCTGCTTCTTTCTCCCATTGTTTTTGATTGCCAGTGATGACCCTATATGTGTGCAGGAGCTAATCACTGGCTGTAGCTCTGACAAATTAAAATTTTGATTGGCTGCAGCGGTCACGCTTAGTATCAATCATTGCTCACTATCTGAATAAGACCAGTGCCGTTTTGCAATGTAGCCTCCTAGGTAAAAGTATGGAAAGTGCTTTAAAGACAGGAAAACAAAACTTTGCGTTCTAGATCTGTACTGCAATTCTAGTGCACATTGCCCATCAGTATTCTGGCATGAATACGTCTTTACCTTTAAGCAGAGCATTTTTTATTATTACTCATTTTCACATTAGCGAACGTCGCCAGCACTGGTAAATGACTATGAACAGACATGTAACTTCTGATAAACGTGGTCGTGGCCACATGAGACAGGCCTGCGCCGACCATGGCAACTCTGGTCATAGATATGCATGAAGTGGGACAGTAATTACCCCTCGCAGGTCATGTACACAGTCCACCCCCACCCTCCCGTCATGTACACGGAAGCCCCCCTCACCCTGCACTGTAATGATGGGATCTCTGGGGACAATTTTCTACTAATCCACCGTGTGTTTTATCACTTCCAGAATTTCATCCCCTACATGGCGAAGCAGTACAACTTCCAGTATGAATTGGTGCAGTACAAGTGGCCCCGGTGGCTGCATCAGCAAACGGAGAAGCAGAGGATAATATGGGGGTATAAAATCCTCTTTCTGGATGTCCTTTTCCCTCTGGCTGTGGATAAGATCCTCTTTGTAGATGCTGACCAGGTAAGACACGTGCGCTGTAAGTTTCCATAAACCTTGTGACATAGATGGCATCGGACCGAGACCCCAATAATTGTTAGAGAAAAAGGCCAACATTTCCCAATTAATTGTCAAGAGAACATAACTGGTGTCTCTTACTTTCTAACAGTTGAGGGCAGGAGGGCCCTTGTATCATACAACCCAGCAAAGGGCTTAATTTACAAGCACTTACATGTTCACAGTCATTTCAACTATGCATGGATTTGATAGCTCAGGCACATATAAAAAAAATCACAATGTAATATCTTAGAGAAATGTGGTGCTTTCTCCACTTATGAGCCACATCTCCGCTCTCCTACCTCAAAAATTCATCAACTCTATAAAAAAATCATGCTCAAATCCATCTTTGTCAAAACAGGACAGACTGCCACTGACTGAAGTATCAGGTTACAGCTACCAATTAAAGACTGTGTAGGGAGGAGGCAGAATGAGAGAATGGTAGAGACACCATAAGATAGTGCTGCTGATTTCTAGTAGGTGTTTTATCCCACCCAGCTAGATTCGCAGCTACACAGCTTAATATTGCTGGTATTGATCCACATTGCCACTGCTGCTTATACAGGAGAGCAGGAATCGCTCATGTCTGTATGTGTTGTGCATATCCGAGCAGCTGCTCTCCACCCACTAGCACAGAGAAAACTGATCTCTAGAGACAGAGCCTGCAGAGGGGAATATTAATGAATAAGGCAGGATACAAGTCATATAATGGGCAGAAATGGTGCTGTTCGCCATATACACACACGACGGCTTATTCTGACTCTTTAGTATTACATTACATAGATGGTGTTGATTTCTCTTCTTTATAGATTGTTCGCACCGATCTCAAAGAACTAAGAGACTTCAAACTGGACGGCGCCCCGTATGGCTACACCCCATTCTGTGACAGCCGGAAAGAGATGGATGGCTATCGCTTCTGGAGGTCTGGCTACTGGGCCAGTCACTTGGCTGGACGGAAGTACCACATTAGGTAGCCGTCTTTATTACTTATTTGTATGACTCCTATTGAATTTGCAAATGGGAAAGTCTTCTGATTCTTTTTTTCTCCTTCCATTTAGTGCTTTGTATGTCGTGGATTTGAAAAAATTCAGGAAAATCGCAGCAGGAGATCGTCTAAGGGGGCAGTATCAGGGGCTCAGCCAGGATCCCAACAGTCTGTCCAATCTGGACCAGGTCCGTGCAGTAGTAGGATATTAGGGCAGTCCCATGTAAATGACACCTTCATTACAATGTCCCAGTAAAGCGACGCTTCTAGGTGCACAATCACTTACTAAATGATTCAGGAACACACGTAATGCTGTTATACCCATGCCCCCCTCACAGCGAGACCACTCACCCATTTAGGAGTAGATATGGCAGCTGTGTCGGTATGTCACACGGTTAGAGCAAACCTAAATCATGCAGTGATTTGTGATCTTTCACCATGTTCAGTATCTCTGCTTGCCATCATTGAATGTTTTGGTTTACACTGATACATTGTAGCAAACTATCAGTACAGACGATACTTTTGCTGCTGATGAGTTTCTCTCTTGGGTTTTTTTTTGTCTTGGCCGAATATGATTGCAACAAGCCTGTTGTGCACCGGTTGTACAGGACCGAAAACATGGATCTTAACCCCTTCACGAGCAATGACGTGCATGTACGTCATCGACCATGTCACTGCCTTTGATGCGGGCTCACATGCTGAACCTGCATTTTTCTCCACACTTGATGGCTGATTATGCCGCTGTCAGTCACTGTCAGCGAGATATAACACGTCCTGGACGGAAGCGCGTCATTGATTCCACCCACCGGAGTGCCTGTGTCATGATTGTGGGGCACCGATGGTTTGTCATGACAGTGGAGGGACTGCTGAAGACCCCCATGCCTGTCATCATGATCTTCCTGTGAACGCTGGCCCTTGGTCGGTGTTTTGTAGATTGTGATTTTTTTTTTATTTTCATGTTCCAGCATTGCTATGTATAGCACAGGCAATCGTCAGTCCCTAAGGGGGACTGTTAAATACAGTAAAAAGTGAAAATCATATTGAATAAAAAAACAACATAATCAAATCACCCTTCTTTTGCCCCCATTAAAAATGAAAACCATAAAAAACACATATTTGGTATCGCCGAGTTCAGAAATGTTCGATCTATTAAAATATTTTAAAAAAATTAATCCGATCGGATTGCCGCAACATTGCAAGAAGAGGCGATTAAAACATCATATCTGCCCCAAAGTAGTATCAGTAAAAACGGCAGAAACAATAAGCTCTAGACCCCGAAAAATGAGAATGTTATGGGTCTAGGAAAATCTGGACAAAAGCAGAATTTTTGTTTATGAATGTTGTCATCCTGTATTAAGCAAGTGTTATACACCACATGAAAATGAGGCAAAACATTTTTCAGTAATCGAAAGAGGAAAAAATAAAAACTTTACAACTTTTGAAAATTGTCTGTTCATCATCATCAGGCGAAAAACAGCCAGGTCTTGAGCTGCTTAACACCGATCAGTTTTACAGGTCACATTTTTGTATTTTATTTCTAACAGATTTTTTTTTTTTCTTTTAAGGATTTACCAAATAATATGATTCACCAAGTGCCTATCAAATCCCTGCCGCAGGAGTGGCTGTGGTGCGAGACGTGGTGCGACGATACATCCAAGAAAAAAGCCAAGACTATAGATTTGGTGAGTGGGGAGGGCGATGATTAATAGTTGATGTCGGCGGACATGGCGTCTTGGGCAACATCCGATGTCTGCCATCCCGACCCCGATGGTGACTATTCACTTCTTCATTTTGCTTTCTGTTGTAAAGTGCAATAACCCAATGACAAAGGAGCCAAAGCTTGATGCCGCCGTCCGGATTGTCCCGGAGTGGCAAGACTATGACCAAGAAATCAAGAAGTTGTACAGACACTTTCTGGGGGAGACTTCTGGAACTCTGGGGGATCAGCCTGACGTCAGCAGACCCCAAACTACACAAGGTAAATTGCCGTAATTGTGAGGCTACATTGATTGATGGTTCACGTAAAAAAGGAAAAATCTGAAACCTATCACACTGGTTCTTCAAGTGAACGGGTCAGTGGAAAAAGCAGACGGCGTGCAGACAACCTGTGCACAATGTCACTTTCTTACTAACTTTTTGCAAGAAGAAACTTGGGAAACACCCAACCATTTTTTTTTTTTTTTTGGCATACATATGAGAAAAACAGATGACAAACCTTGGGAAAAAATAAAAATGGATAACTTATGGACTTTAGAAAACCCTTTTCTGCAGGAGCACACCGCTTTGCTTCCTTCTTGCGGAGGTTTGGTGCCCTAGTGATGGACTGTGACCATTTGGACCGGCAACACCATGGCACCGCTGGTCCAAACTTTGCGCTCTATAATGCTGCAGCAAGCAATGGCAGATTTACCTCTGAAGTAACAGAAGAGTGCAGGGGCACCAAAGCTGGCGATCACACCAGCGCTTACAAGCTCTATTGTAAATGCTTGTAAGCGCTTTACTTAGTAGGAAATCGTCAGCTGCAGAAGTGGCCGGTAACCTAGACACTGAGCTGGAAAAAAAATTAAAATCCCTAATTTTCTTGAGAGCAGAGTACCGTAATTACAAAAACTTGGCAATTTTTAACCATTTATGATGAGAAATAATCTGCAGCCGCCTTCTATATTCATATTCTTTTTTCCTTTCCCGCAGATCACAAGCCTCATGAGGATTTATGATTCACAGACGTTTTCAGAAAATTGGACTCAGAGATTTTTTTTCTAGTTTTTTTTTTAAACACAAATTGAGAGATTATGGAGAATTTTACTTTCATTGATTTTACAGAATGTCTGCAAAACTGCTGAATGGTTTGTGGTATTGGGGTATTTATATTCTGGGCTATGACTGAATAGTTTTGCTTCTTTTTTTTTACCCTTAACTGAAGGATGCTACATAAATGGAAAGAAAAAAACAACCACAAGGAGCTGAAAAATGGAGAGCTTCACCTGCTCCCCCCCCAAACCCGCTATGTGATTAAACCACTAAACCCACTAACATGTGTTTCCATAACATCCTTTATGTGTATGTGCAGGGAAATAAAAGGATCACATAGGTTCACATGTGGTCATAAGTTATGGCAGCTTACTGCGGAGGGGATTGAATACGGATAGCAATGGCTGTGACCGCCTCCTCAATCCATTTCTTTCTTGCTCCTGCTCATGAAAAACATAACAAAAAATAAAACTTTGAGAATAGTCTTAATTTAATAAAAAATGTCATGTTTACAGCTCTTGCGCAGACTTATGCATCACCGTGGTAACAGACAATGGGTTAGCGTGATCCTGCAGTCATTGCCAACCATCTGTCCCATACTTTCTTCTATTTAATTGAGAAATCAATAAAAAAGAAATTGACTGCAGGACCTGACTACACAAAGTATGCTTGTAGTCTGTTACCATGGAGACGTATAGATTTGTAAACAGCTGTAGATGTGAGACATGTCACATTGGAGTGACTGGGACATCAGAATAACTCCACCTGCAGAGTCCCGATCTCCTATTTTCACCAAAGGAGCCATATTGCACCGTCATAGAGACTTGTACTTGCTTGTTCTCCGCTTTGATGACCTCAGAACGTAAGTTTGACAAGTCAGAAGGATATTGTTGGAGATTTCCTGTAACTGCTTAGCATTTGTTTCACTGAGGGATGATGTCTGAAGCTTCCGCTTGTAGACTGAAAATTACGTACGGGGTCGTCATGTTATTTTCTGATTTATATAAGAAATTATATTGGGTTTTCTAGAAAGATTGAAGAGACTGTATAACCAAGTATGTACCTTCAGGCCATAATGTCACCAAAGGCATCATTTATGTGTCTATAGATCTTCAGGGAGTAGCCATATCTCTATCTCATCGTTATCCAGGATTAGGAGATCACAGCGCCCCCTCTTGTCCTTGGGCTCTGTCTAGTATTACAGCTCCCTCCCATTCACTTTTTGGACTTCTGACTACCCTTTCACTATTGCATTTTCAGCAAATTAAACCTTTCATAATACCCAGCATATATGTTAACTTTAAAAAGATTGTCCACCTGTTGGTGACTTTTTTTATTTTTTATTTTTTTTATGCTTAAATGCAAGATTATTGAAAAAAAATCATCTTTGCATTTGGATTTTATTAACAATTTTTCTTTTTGCAGTCTAATTCCCAACACTTGTAGCTTAGATGCGGTCTATGGACAAGCTCAGAAATAGTCACAATCTCTTTTTTGCAATTTTTTTTAAACTCAATTGCAAAACTTATTTATAGCCCAATTACGTACATCTAAGTAAGAAAAATAATTGTCCGAGGAGGTGAACTGTTCATCAACAGCTGATAAGTCATTTTTGGGATGTTTGGAGCTTTTCCATTTTAGGAGTTTCCTTAGAGGGTTTTTCATGGGTTATTGAGCAGATGGTCCATTAGAGAAGTATCAGTCTTATTCTGTCTAAATGATGGTGTTGTACCCGAGCTTCACTGCGTGGCCACAGTGGTGGAGCACAGGTCCTCTCCATTCGGTGTCAATGGGGCTAATAGAAAGTGCGGTGCCCGGAACGTTCTCTCAGCCCTCTTGACAGCTGCTCTGTGCCATCTCTTCTCAAGCAGCAGGAAAAAGGGAGCTTGGAGCTACTTAATTTGGGTTAAGTTTGGGCTACATAACAGGGAACTGTGTCAGCTCTCCTCCACATTGCACTATAATTCATTATGTTATTGTTTAGTATTGATAAGGCAATGATCATTATTGCTGAAGCTGTATATACCAGCAAAGATCATGATGATACTGTCTTATATGCTTCTAATATTAGAATTTAAAGGATAATTTTCAGCCTGTATCTTCAGGAGCGCACCGCTCTCCTGCCTCCGACTGCCAGCTAGCTGAGGATGGGGGAGCTGTACGCTCCTGATGACTGACAGCTCAGGTCGGGAGAATGGTTCAGCTGCTGGCCCAATCTGTGCGCTCTCCAGTGTGGCAAGCAAAGGCATATTTGGCTTTGATGCTCTGGATCCAACCAGCTTCATTTCAGAGCAGCACTTACAAGCTCATTGCTATAAAGCTTGTAAGGGCTGCACTTTGTGCCCAAGACACTTGTGAATGAGCAGTTTGTTGACCAGTGAGTGTTCTTGCTGAATGCTCATTTTTTGGTTGTCTGCCCGTGTGAAAAGTCCTTTATATACTTTTCTTGCGAAAACTGTGCACTCTGCATGGGTGGTAAATGGCTGAACCCTGTGCCATGGTGTCACGAGTGTAGAACACATGACTCCGTTTTATAAGGAGTAGCCAAGGACATCTCTGTCTTTGCTGTGATGGGGCGCTTGTATCACTTTCATTGGGCACCTTTCATACAGTTATATGAAAAAGTTTGGGCACCCCTATTAATCTTAAGCTTAATGTTTTATAAAAATTGTTTTTTTTGCGACCGCTATTTCAGTTTCATATATCTAATAACTGTTGGACACAGTAATGTTTCTGCCTTGAAATGAGGTTTATTGTACTAACAGAAAATGTGCAATCTGCATTCAAACAAAATTTGACCGGTGCATAAGTATGGGCACCCTTATCATTTTCTTGTTTTAAATACTCCTACCTACTTTTTACTGACTTACTAAAGCACTTTTTTTGGTTTTCTAACCTCATTGAGCTTTGAACTTCATAGCCAGGTGTATGCAATCATGAGAAAAGCTACTTAAAGTGGCCACTTGCAAGTTGTTCTCCTGTTTGAATCTCCTCTGAAGAGTGGCATCATGGGCTCCTCAAAACAACTGTCTAATGATCTGAAAACAAAGATTCAACATAGTTGTTCAGGGGAAGGATACAAAAAGCTGTCTCAGAGATTTAACCTGTCAATTTCCACTGTGAGGAACATAGTAAGGAAATGGAAGAACACAGGTACAGTTCTTGTTAAGGCCAGAAGTGGCAGGCCAAGAAAAACATCAGAAAGGCAGAGAAGAAGAATGGTGAGATCAGTCAAGGAGAATCCTCAGACCGCCTCCAGAGAGCTGCAGCATCAACTTGCTGCAGATGGTGTCACTGTGCATCGGTCAACTATACAACGCACTTTGCACCAGGAGAAGCTGTATGGCAGAGTGATGCGAAAGAAGCCATTTCTGCAAGCACGCCACAAACGGAGTCGGCTGAGGTATGCAAAAGCTCATTTGGAGAAGCCAATTTATTTTTGGAAGAAGGTCCTGTGGACTGATGAAACCAAGATTGAGTTGTTTGGTCATACAAAAAGGCGTTATGTATGGTGGCCAAAAAACACAGCATTCCAAGAAAAACACTTGCTACCGACAGTAAAATTTGGTGGAGGTTCCATCATGCTTTGGGGCTGTGTGGCCAATGCCAGCACCAAGAATCTTGTTAAAGTTGAGGGACGCATGGATTCCTCTCAGTATCAGCAGATTCTTGACAATAATGTTCATGAATCAGTGACAAGGTTGAAGTTACACAGGGGATGGATCTTTCAGCAAGACAATGATCCAAAACACCGCTCCAAATCTACTCAGGCATTCATGCGGAGGAACAATTACACTGTTCTGGAATGGCCATCCCAGTCCCCAGACCTGAATATCATTGAACATCTGTGGGATCATTTGAAGAGGGCTGTCCATGGTCGGCGACCATCAAACTTAACTGAACTGGAATTGTTTTGTAAAGAGGAATGGTCAAAAATACCTTCATCCAAGATCCAGGAAATCATTAAAAGCTACAGGAAGTGACTAGAGGCTGTTATTTTTGCAAAAGGAGGATCTACTAAATATTAATGTCACTTTTCTGGTGGGGTGGCCATACTTATGCACCTGTCAAATTTTGTTTGAATGCAGATTGCACATTTTCTGTTAGTACAATAAACCTCATTTCAAGGCAGAAACCTTACTGTGTCCAACAGTTATTAGATATATGAAACTGAAATAGCTGTTGCAAAAAAAAAAACAATTTTTATAAAACATTAAGCCTAAGATTAATAGGGGTGCCCAAACTTTTTCATATAACTGTATCTATGATGAGGATTAGGCATCTGGTCAGGGAAGCAGCTGATGGGAAAAGGATTCAGTGTTATAAGAAGATAACATTTAAAGGGATTGTCCAGGGTATGTCTTTTTTAATTTAGCCTGTTTAATCTGGAAAATAAAGGAGATTGCAGTATTTTGTTAAATGATAGAGGGGGCCCTACTGTATTGGTGTAAGCTTGAGCACCAGTGTTTGCTCGCCGTGGTGCTATGGAAAGGGAGTACCGTAAGGAGGGAGTCAGGGCTATTTTATATTTCTACAAACCTTGTATTGCAAAGCCATACTTTAAATATAAGAGCCTCGGATCTCGTTCTGTGGCTCCATTGATGCAATAATCGGAGATATTGGTTCCCACTTGCTTCCAGGGATGAATTGGACCCAACAGGGCGTACAGCCTCTATACGGTGCCGAACCCGTCAGTAAGGCCGTACGGACGGGTCCTTATTCTGTAGATGGGTACCGTCCCTCTCCGCACCGAGACCTGCGTATCATTGGCCAGTAATGTCTATCAGATTCCAAGCCAAAACTACTTTGTCAGGTTTGGTTAGAAATCATCTTTAACCAGATTAACCAAAACTGTTAGGAATGTCCAATATGGGTCGATTTTGACTTTCTTGTCAGCACCATGTAATGTGACAATCCTGGAGTAAAGGCTTTTGCACATTTATGTCTGTGTATTTTGTGTAAATGTAAGGTTGCGGTTTTCTCCGTCCATCTTCAGATGTCACTTGGGAACTCTGCCTGGACTGAGCGGATGGACTGGATCATGGGTGATGCCTCCCTCTGTTTTCTGTAGAGGAGATTTATAATAATTGCGTGTGATTTTTGTACTTTGCTTTGAATCTGAATGTTTCCATTTGATTAAAACTTTTTTTTTTGCTATTTCTGTCTGCTCTCCATCACTGATCGTTTACACACGGATTTTGCTCACTGAGCCGGTTAATATCATACATCCACTTCCAAAGCAATGAACTGTTCTCTAAAAACAGAAATAATAACTCAGAGATAAAAAATGAGACAACGTGGACAACCAGTATTACCAGGATTGTTATCCACTCTAGTTTCACTGGGGGGAGATGAACATACTAAATAAATTTGCAAAATCCATGTGATGCAACTTTCCAATTTGTATGTTATCCCAGACAACCAAGCCATATAACTAAGCAAGCAACAGATATGTAACCAGTTCTCTCCCCCCCCCATACACATAGGACTAATGTCGGTCACACTCGCAGATATTGACGCGTTCATCTGACAGTCTAATGTGTATGAGGCACCAGCCGACTGATCGTCGAGGACGATGTCCATTGGGCATAACCAATTCTGGACTGCCGGTCACTTTGTTCTCCCGTAGAAAAGCTGCCTGCAGAGATGTTTGTCGATTGCTTTCTCATAGAGAACACGGGAGCGCTTGGCCAACACATAAATAATTTGGCGGCTTTGGACAATAACTTTTTTGTGAGGAGTGTCCCCGACCGTAAGCTCGTTACAAGGGAGTATGACAGCTTGGACCTGCAAAGACAAATAAGTAGGGATGACCGGACTCGTGGAAGTTTGAGTCCTGGTACTCGACCCGAACTTTATTCCAACGTTCGGTTTGTGTACCAAAACAGTACCCAAACTTCAAATAGAATCCGAACCCCATTGAAAACAATCGGCACTCAAACTTTTGAGCTGGAAAAATTTTTTTTCTCTCTCTCTCCCCCATTACTTCGAACATTTCTACTTACTCCTGTGTTCAACTTTTAGCACCGGACACTAACTGTCCACTACGAACGTCGAACGTTTATAATCAGGTTCGCTCGTCTCTAGTAATGAGTTTTCCATCCCCTGCTGCTCCACAACAAGGGGAGTTGACTCCACAGACCTCAATTGGCCATCCATGTAATGCACAGATTTACTAGATCCTCTGGAGAACAAAGAATTTAAAGGGAACCTGTTACGTCCAGAAACACTACTTAGCTGTTAAGATAGTCATAATCTGCTGGTAAATAGAATTTAGGTATATTCTGGCATCCTTACTAGAGCAACGGCTGCAGGGAGAAAATGAAGTTATATTCTCCCTGCAGCCGCTCTCTTCCAGTCATCGGGGTGGTGCAGGTAGCAGTTTGTGATTGTTCACTATACAATGCACTGTAATCACTCTTCGTCACAAAGAAATGGTTGTCGGTGCCAGGGAATGATTAGAGCGCCTCAGTCTATAGTGAGCGATGACTGACAGCACCCCCAGTGCCACGATGACTGGAAGCGAGCGGCTGCAGAGAGAATATAATTTGTTTTTTTCCTTTAGTAAGACGGCCAGACATGAATTACATACGGTTTATCTGCAGATTATCACTATATCAGAGTACATCTGAATCATTAAAGCGCTGCTTAGCACCTTCAAAACATTGCGAGTCAATAAACTGTTTGCGTAACTTTATTTCTGAGTTTCTAGTGGTTATATCAGTCCATGCTGTGTCACCCGAACCTCAATTGTACGTCGGTAGATGTTTTATTACATTTTTAACACTACGTAGCCAGTTCTGGATCCCCATTGTTTTCTTATTAAGTAAACAGGAGGATTATTATTCGACTGTGGTGACATTAAACAGACTGCGGTCAGCAGAATAGTAGCGGTTTATATAACGCCACAACTGCTTTTATACTGAGTAATCACAAATCCTCAGACTCCTGCCGCCTGCAATACTTGTCACTGTTTGGGATTAAGGCAGCATTAGCATCACAAACCCTTTCTTCTCCAGGTATCCCGCGCCACACGTTCAGGTGACCACGACATGACGGGACAATTACTCCCTACCTGCGCAGCCGAGCTCACACAATAACACACCACGGATACCTAATCCGTGAAAGTTCGAATTGTGACATTCATCTAATGAATATAATGGAAGTAAATTTAATGTTCACATTTTCTTTCACAATTGAAGTGTAAAATAACGGTATTTCGAGAGATGAGGAGTAAATTATAGACTAGAACCGTCTGATGCCTGCTGGATGGCAGAAACAATGAATCCTGAGCGGTGCGCAGCGGTAAATGAAGGTATATCGTCCGCAAAGAAGCATATTTATAGCCAATCTAAGTCACTGGATGTGGATTGTTGGGCTATGTTCGTACAGTTTTTTGGAGCAGAACCTAAAAATTCACTTCAAAAGTGCTTGAAAGACTCGCCCCATTCATTTCCATTGTAAAACTTCTGTGCTGTTTATACGTTCAGTCTTTTAAGTGTTGTCTTTGCTCTTTAGGTTTTGAAGAACCCCAGGTGGGTAAAAAAAAAAAAAAGGCTGAAGCGGTTTCTTATGGCATCTGCTCCCAGCTAGGCAATGTCCTGTCAGAAGGCTGCAAAAAAAAAAATGCTTCGGGAAAAACACAAACGTGAGGAAATGAACAAGTACGTCTTTGTCAGGTGGGACCGTTCCAAAAACCCACCTGAAAAAGCACTCTGAAAATGTTCAAAAGAATGAGCAAACACACTTTTATGTTAAAAAAGGCTTACTGTTCATACAGAGGGGAAAAAAAAGTATTTAGTCAGCCACCAATTGTGCAAGTTTTCCCACTTAAAAAGATGAGAGAGGCCTGTAATTGACATCATAGGTAGACCACAACTTTGAGAGTCAAAATGAGAAAACAAATCCAAAAAATCACCTTGTCTGATTTGGCAGGATTTATTTAGCAAATTATGGTGAAAAATAAGTATTTGGTCACCTAAAAACATGCAAGATTTCTGGCGCTCATGGACCTGTAACTTCTTTAAGAGGCTCCTCTGTCCTCCACTCATTACCTGTAGTAATGGCACCTGTTTGAACTTGTTATAAGTATAAAAGAGACCCGTCCAAAACCTCAAACAGTCACACTCCAAACTCCACTATGGTGAAGACCAAAAAGCTGTCGAAGGACACAAGAAACAAAATTTTAGCCCTGCACCAGGCTGGGAAGACAGAATGTGCAATAGGCAAGCAGCTTGGTGTGATGAAATCAACTGTGGGAGCAATAATAAGAAAATGGAAATTTTTAAATATTAACCCCTTAATCCCATTGGAGGAACTATCCCCTCAAGGTGACCTGGGACTTAATTCCCAGTGACTGGATAGTACGTCCAGTGCAATCAGCCGCGCTCACGGGGGGAGCGCGGCCGGGTGTCAGCTGGCTGTCGCAGCTGACATCCGGCACTATGTGCCAGGAGCGGTCACGG